>NC_048299.1:173568885-173694121 GCF_013100865.1 Trachemys scripta elegans
GGGGGGGGGGGGAAATGGGCGGGGCCAGGGCCTGTGGAGGGTCCTCTTTTTTTTTATTTATTAGATATGGTAACCCTAGGTTTGGGTGATTGAGCATAGCATTGGGAGTCTGGAACTCATGAGATCTAGCTCTTTTATCACTGACAGGGGTATGTGGTTTTAGACAAGTCTCTTCTTTCTGCCTTATCACCAGCCTTTCCTCATCTCCTCTAGTCTTTCACAGTTCTGGCGGGAGGGAGTAGCTTTAGCAACCAGCAAAGAGGAAGGAGGAGGAGGGGAGGAGCCACTGCTGCTGCAGGAGTGTTTTATCCTCTGTTCAGGCTTGCAGGGCAGAGGCAAAGGAGGAAGAGATCTGGTTGGAATTTGCTGATGAGTCTGCCTGGTAAATAACTCCTTACGTCATGTCATTTTACAAATTGGGGTAGCATTAATTCCAACTCTGGTAATTTACCTTCTGTCCACCTAAATTTCTCCTGCAGTTTCAGTTCGATACAGACTCCTTCACTGTATATCGTAAATAGCTGAGGTATGTTGCTATAGCCTATGAACTGCATTAGCCCTTTAAACCTAGCGTTGGCTGCATTTTAGGGTGCTTCAAGTAATCCCTCTGTGTAGTCTGTATGTTACTTTTAAGTTTGTAAAGCTCTTCAAGATTCTTCAGAGATACTAAATTATATTTAAGATAATCTGGAGGTTTTGTTTCCGCCTCCTGTGCTTGATCAGTTTATACATCTTGAAAGTGTAGCTGAAACTTAAGAGCTTCATAAAATGGTCATATTTATTTATTTTATAATTTAAATAGACTTTTAACACTTTCCTTTGTTTTCTAGGGGGTTCAGTGCCTGTGACTAGTAGCAGCACATCCTCTTTCTCCGCTCCTTCTGGAGGATTTCTGGGATTAGACAAATTCAAGAAACCTGAGGGAAGCTGGGACTGTGAAACATGCTTGGTACAAAACAAAGCAGAGGCCACAAAGTGCATAGCTTGTGAGAATGCAAAACCAGGCACCAAGCCCGAGCTCAAAGGTAACGCTTCATGAAGGAAATAATAATTGCACTCTTTCCGTTGTTTTCTATCAGTTGTAGTGGAAAGTTTGGCACATTTTTTCCTGTGTGTGTGTGTGTGTGTGTGTGTGTGTGTTATATCAGGGGAAAAAAAACAATTCACAAATGACTTGTTAGGGCTCAGCATTGTCTGTGTGTGTATGTATGGGGGGAAATATCTCTTGTTGGGGGGGGGGGAATATATTCTTGTTCTTAAAGTATTCCATATCACCAAATCTGTTAACTTTTTATATTCACTTCAAACTTCGGTTTAGAGTGAGTCGTAAATACAGTTCTTTGATCCTAGTTGCGGATACAGCACCACTCATTTGAGAGGGTCTGTATGCTAAAGTAACTGACAATCTACAAACAAAGGGCATTTCTAGTAAGAGTTTTTGATATAATTGGCTCAGGAGAGGATCAGGATCAGAATAACAGTGTTGTTGCAGAGCAGGACTTAAGTGCATGTGTCTGTATTACAAATGTAGTCTATTATTCCTTTCTACAGGTTTTGGTACTGCTGCTGTGTCCTCAGATGCTGCTGCACCGTCATTTAAATTTGGTATTCAGTCATCATCCTTGGAGTCATCTCAGACATTAGGAAGCACAGAAAGTTTTAAATTTGGAGAACAAGGGGGTTTGAAGTTTGGTATTACATCAGAGTCGGGATCTGTAACAAACAACATGACTGGGGGCTTCAATTTCTCTAAAACTTCAGGGGACTTCAAATTTGGAGTCTCTTCCTCAGACTCTAAATCAGAGGAGAGTAAAAAAGACAGTAAGAATAACAATTTTAACTTAGGACTTCCCTCTGGTACAAGCAATCCATCTACTTCAGCATTTCAGTTTGGGACATCCAATCTTGGACAGCAGGAAAAGAAAGAGGAACCTGTTTTAGGGGGTTTCAGTTTTGGCACAAGTTCTACTGCCCCCATAGCTACATTAGAGAATAAAACAGGAGTGAGTGGATTCAGTTTTGGAACGGTGGCAGAAAAGGAAGTTGCAGCAACTCCTTTTTTATTTAAACAGTCAGAGGAGAAAAAAGATGAAACTCCTTCAGCCAAGGGAGGCTTCACTTTTGGCAGCATGGAGCCTGCATCTGCCTCACAGTTTGTCTTGGGAAGGACAGAGGAGAAACAGGACTCTGTTACCTCTGCTACTTCATTAGTGTTCAGGAAGACGGTTGACAATGAGGAGCCAAAGGCGCAACCCGTCTTTTCGTTTGGGAAGTCTGAGCAGACCAAAGAAGAGAGCACAGCAAAACCCCCATTCAGTTTCAACTTAACAAAACCAGGAGAGAAGGAAACTGAGCAAACAAAGCCAGCTTTTACATTTGGGGCACAAACCAATACTGCAGGTAAAGAATCTCTTGCCTTAAACTTTAGTTGTCTGGTCAAGTCCATGAAGTAACAAAATCAAGTCACTGCCAAGAAAACAAATATATTTGAGTGATTTCTTCATGTGTTAGGTCTGTAGAAAAGCTTTTATCTACTACATGAAGATGAATTTACAATTTTGGGTCTTAGAGGATAACAGAATTGTTACAATTTCTCTATGGACTTCAGTGGAGTTGAACACCACAGATTGAAACGTTGACAAAATATTTACTGCACATAAGAACCATTTTCTAGTAGGCCTTGCCTAAATACAAAAGTTGTACCTCTCGCTTTCCATACCAGCAGTACAGTGTGGGCGCAGTTATCCCAGTGTAAAGGTGCCTTATACCTGTGCAGCTTATTCCAGTATGGGATGGGGAATATGCTATACCGCTATAACTGTGCCCACATGAGAAGTTATACCAGTATAACTATATCCATAAAAAAAGATAAAATAAATCACAGCCCTAACTGAAATAGTTATACTGGTACAAAATCTGGTACTAGTATATTGTCCCGCATTAGCCCATATATTGGTAATATCTCCACCTTTGCAGGTGAAAATGAGCTTTTTAGTGATGTCGCTGCATAGAGGGCTTTCTGGCTGTTAAGTTCCAGTGGTGCCCAACTACCTGTCAGGTTTTAAAACTGACTTTTTTTCTCTAGAGGATTAGCAAAGAGTTTTGTCAGTAACTCTGACTAAAAATAGTGTTTTAATTAGTCTTTTCATAGTGTTATGTTGTTCGAAATCATAAAACTGCATGATGATGTTGCTAGATAAACAAGAGAATGAAGGCCCAGAGTTCTGAGATGAAATACCATGACACACACATATTTACAGTGCTATTTTAATCCCAGAGTCAGTGTCATCAAGGAGACTTGTTAGTTCTAACTGAAGAGATTTGTGACAGTCCTTTATGGCGAAAGGGGAACCTAATTCCTCAGAGTGGCCCCATCTCCATCCCCAAAGAAAGGGGGAGATGAAACAGAGGCCTAAATAATAGAAAAATGGAGACTGAGAAATGAAAACAAGATGTCAGACAATTAAGACTGAGAAATGGACACAGCAACAGACTTAGAGAAAGCTTAAAGCAGGGGCTCTCCAACAGGGGTTTGGGACCCCTCAGGGGGTCATGAGGTTATTACATGGGGGGTTGTGAGCTGTCAGCCTCCACCCCAAACCCCGCTTTGCCTCCAGCATTTATAATGGTGTTAAATGTATTACAAAAGTATTTTTAATTTATAAGGGGGGGTCGCACTCAGAGGCTTGCTATGTGAAGGGGGTCACCAGTACAAAAGTTTGAGAACCACTGGCTTAAAGCTTTGCCTTAATTCCAAAATGTGAGTAAACTTAGTTTAATGTCTTAAAACAAAATGGTTGATGAAGAAATCAGACTGAGGAGAGTTAGTCTTCTTTGCTTTTGTAGGAAATCTTGAAGGTACTTAAATATGCATATTTTATATATGCACTTTTACCAGACAATTTTAAATGATTTTCCAGATAGAACAGGGGTTAATTAGTAAACTTTAACCCCCATTAGGGATAAACAGGGCACCCTTGAATTTATGTGAAATTGCAACTAGGGCCTGACCTTGCAGCCTTTACACAGGCAAAGTACTCACTTTAATTGTTGAGTTTTGCCTGACTTAGGGAAGCAGGATCAGGTCCTTAGATTCACAGTGGGCTGGAGAAGAAATATCTCTAAATCAGTCTGTCCCTTCTCCCCCCGAAGTAGGATCCATTTAGCACAGCCATGAAACTATTTGTTCTAATGTCTCTTGGAATAATTTACTACCAAGCATTTCCACTACTGATGGCACAAAAACAAAAAAACAAACCTGAAGTACTTGTACATATGTAATGCTAGTTCATATTTCCTTAGCGAACACCCCTACTGTTGCCAGCCACAAGTAGAGCCAAGACAGGAGTGCCTTTCCTCTGCTTTGTAGTCTTCTTCTTAACCCCCTTCCCTCCCCCGGATTGTATTTTTCCTGGGAAAGAGACCAGTTTATGCATTTCACCTTGGTTTTACATGGGTGAGATAGAAGCTCTGATACTTAGGTATCATCCAGTGTTGTTGTTGGCATACAGTGCTTGAAACAAAACGTATGTTGTGCCTTCAGAGCCTTATTTGCCATTTCTAAAGTAGTTTATAATTGCTTTCCTTCTTTTCAGATCCAGGGGCAGCAAAGCCAGCCTTTGGTTTCTTGAGCTCTGGTTCCTCCAGCACAGCCATACCAAGCACTTCTGCTAACAGTAGTAGTGTGTTTGGCAGCTCCTCCTCTGCCTCAAATCCTCCACCAGTTGCCGCTGCCTTTTTGTTTGGACAGGCCAGCAACACTGTGAGCAGTTCTGCATTTGGCAATGCCTCCGAATCCAATGCCCCTCAGTCATTTGGGTTCTCTCAAGAAAACAAACCAGCAACCACATCCTCCAGCACAGGTGCAGCTGTTGGTTCATTTCTCTTTGGTTCAGGAACAGGCAGTAACAATACTGCAACCCCTGGTTTCAACTTTGGGGCCACAACCACATCAAGTTCTACAGGTATATATACAATTTAGTGCTGGGAATTTCACTGTTGTGGGTAGATGTAGGACCAACACAATTTTATTTCCATCAGCATTTTACTGTGGAGAATACATGGGCTGCGTACAGGGCTATTCATTATTCTTTGTACGACAAAGGAGTCAAACAGTCATTAGTGGGGCTATCTTATTATGACAAAAATGCCTAGCTCTTAGTACTTTTCATCAGCATTTCTCAAGGACTTTGTCACAGAAATTTTTAGGAAAAGTCATAAGGCATTCCTGGTGGAAAAAGGCATAAGTATTAGAAACAGTTTAAGAGCAAAGTGTCACAGGCATTCTTTTATACACCACATAACCTCCCTATTTGGTTTCCAGTTCATATAACTAGAGTTCTGCTTCTACTATAGAAACTGTAGAGAAATTTGATTGAAGTTATGGAATATTGCTGTACCAGAACCAGTTTTTGAAATTCCAGCTTCCGTTCCCAATTTTTTAAAATGTGAAGAGATTTTTTTTTTTTCTTTTTTCAAAAAACCCTCTTGGAAAAGTTAAAGCTCTCACTAAATGTTGGCTGGTCTGGGTCCATTTGTTGCCACAATATTGTTGCTGTCATAGTTCTGTTGCTGAGCCCTTGGTTCTCAATTCGCCTCCTCTGCAGCTCAGATCAACTTGACAGCACTCAGGTTTCTCAGTGAAAATGGTTCATTTTTTACCTTCCCACTCAATCTTCCACATATGAAAATCCTCAAATGTCATTAGTATTTTTAAGCACAGAATTCTTGACTTCTTTACCTTAATGCAGCCTTCATTAATGCCGTGTTTAAGCACAACACTCATGCGTTTGCTGCTGCTACTATGACAAGTTCATTTGAGATCAGATTTGTTTCTTCCAAGTTAATGGGTTAAGAACAGTGATCCTGTTTATCTCCTACTGATTCAGACAAATTAAAGATCAGAGTCTAAAATCCTAAAATGTGTTATCTAATTTGCCATGAGTTTAACTTAAACTCAGAGATACAGTGCAAGGCTCAAACCACCCAGTGATTTAAGTAAAATTTATTTTGTTATTCTTTCTATTAAGAAGCAGAATTTAAATTTGGTTGTCTCCAACGCTCATAACCCCGGAAGTTATGTTCAGGAACTCTTTGTGCCAGAAGCAACAGTTCAGAGTTTGGATCTGGAATTGCCATATGAAGAATTCCACATTTTTTAAGAACAAATAATATCCTAACTCTGAATTACAGCTTCTTTGCCACCACACCAGCGTGTCACTTTGAATAAATTGCACTGAATCTGAGACAAAAATGACATGATATGAATTTACTATTATTTCTAATGCAGAAATCCAAAATTGTATGTGCAGTTAAACAAATCTGTTTTCCTTCATTCCAAGTTATAGTGCAGTAGACCATGCTCTTTTTCTCAGTTGTGTAAGTGCTGCCTGAAATGTCGTTAGACGAAATGAAAAGTCATTGAAATAGTGATACTTTCTACTTGACAGATGTGTTCCCTGTGCGTTCAGTTATTACTGGATGTCAGTTATATGTTTCTCTACTGCATTTTATTTCTGTTAGCACAGCAGAGCAAAGGCAGCTAGGAGAGTGAGCTAGGTAGGGTTCTATTTCTCCTATGGATCATCAGTAGAATTGTTTTACTGAATTCTAATTATTGTGAAATTATGCACAATTTGAAGAAAGTGAAATTGTCATTGGTGGCCTAATTTGGCCTGCAGGACTTACATTACTGGTGAGTCAGCTGTGACTGCAGCAGAAGGAACCCAGTTTAACTCAGATCTCAGGTTGAGTTTGTGGGCTCAGTTATTGGAAAAACCCCAAATCTTATTGAGCACATTTGACATGGAATCATTAAGACAATAAACATGGGCACCCTCACCCCGCCACTTCTAGACAGGAGTAGAACCACACTTTAAATGTCTGACAGAAAAGTTACTAAAACTGAATAAATGTAAATAAAAGTTTGCAAACTGCCCTCTTTGTTATTGGCTTGATGTGACACAAACAACTTTTAACAACTATATGAATAAAAATTCACCATTAGTGTGTACCTGCTATTAGATCAGATAATTGTGGTGTTTGTGTTGAACAATTTACTTTATATAGTGACCATTTCATGTTAAGTATGAAATGCAATTTTACAGGTATTTAGGCCAGGAGTAAAATTCTCTTTTTAAAAAACTGACAGTAACCCTTTATGCAGAGTAGATGTGCTGTTTTCCATATTAATTTTCATGTTTAATATAATGGTACCAATTGCACTTTTTTCTGTGCTTGAATTGCTACTTTCTGTTTTATGTACTCCAGTTGTTGTAGGGGTTATTTCAGCTACTTCAGATTTCTTTTGTAGCATTTGGTTGTTAATCCTGAAAGACGATGCTTTAAAAATGAAAGCCTTCTTGAGTTAGTTTTGTCCTTGCAACAAAACTGAATGCAATACTTAAATTTCTGGTCTGCTTCCTTGCCTTTCTAGGTTCTTCCTCTTCATTTGTGTTTGGCTCTGGGTCTTCAGCACCTGCTGCCAGTCCCAGCCAGCCACCAGCATTTGGTGCCAGCCAGACACCAACATTTGGTCAAAGTCAAGGTGCCAGCCAGCCAAATGCTCCAACTTTTGGATCATTATCATCAACTTCATTATTTTCAGCTGCCTCTCAGCCTGTACCTCCAGCCTTCGGGTCTGTGTCAAGCAGTAGTCAGCCTCCTGTGTTTGGACAGCAAGCAAGCCAACAGCCTGGTTTTGGCTCCGGTACAACACCTAATTCCGGTGAGTGGAAGCCCTTCATGTCTGACATCTATTTTGGTCCCAAGATGTAGATTGTTTCTAGGATGAATTCTCCTTAAATGTTCAATGAGTAATAAGGCTACATGGGATTTCTTGCCAGCTTTTGGTAAAACGCTACACCTTTTAAGGAATAAATTAAAAAATAAAACAATCTCCTCTCTCAAACATAGTGCATATTAAACACTTTATTACAGATAAGAAATAGAATCTGATTACTATAACTTGTATTGTCCATTAACAGAATTATTCAGTAATTTGCCTCGTTCCTAGAAGTCAGATGTTAGCCCCCACCTTCATCAGGAACTTCCCCACAAAATTTATTAGGGTGAAATTAAGATTGCAAGCACATCAGTGGTTTGTGTGTTTGTTCTCTTTCAAGAATGTTAGTGTTAAAATTGACAAATCTTAGAAAAATACAGTATGAAATATATGAAATTCACACCATGAGGTTGAAGGCAATGTGACTTGAATATAGTCTAAGCCTGGACAAGGCCCTGCACTCGTGAGGATCCTCTTCTGTCACCGTAGTTTATTATTTATGATTGTTTTGATTATGGTAGCCTAAGTAGTATTTTCTCAGAATAGAATGCATATTTGTTACTAAAGGGGAAAATTTCCCAGCTTCCTTGTCTTTGTGTGTGCTGCACATATTAAAAGCTGCTGCATTCACAGGGCCATCACCTTTTATCTGAATCAGCAATGCTGAAGTAGCTATTGGCTTAAAAGTCCGTCCTCCATGAAGTTGCCCAGCTTAAATGAGTTAATATTTTTAGTGTAGATTTTAGGTTAGTTACAGCAATAGCTACTCTGGTATCACTGCTTTAGGGAAGCCTGTAGTCTTGTTGTGACACAAATTTATATGGTAGAATGGCAAAGGGGAAGAAATGTGATTTTTGTGTGTGCGCACGCATTGGAGGTTTTAAACGTAGACTTTGTCTTTTTTTAGGTGCTGTATTCCAGTTCGGACGTAGTGATAATTTCAGCTTCACAAGTAATAGCCCAGGAGTGTTTACTTTTGGTGGAAATCCTGGTGCACCAGCGCCACCAACCCAGCCTTCTGGCTCTTCAGGATTTCCATTTAACCCGACTCCAACATTTGCAGTGGGGTAAGAATATCTTTAAGTGACTAAAAGGGTGGTGGGGGGAGGAATAAGGATCCTAATTCATAGTGTTGAGTATGTGCAGCTTCTAACTCCCAAATCAGTCTTCATTTATATGATTAGTTTAGGTGTTCACATGAACATCTATGAACAATGACCTCCATATAAATTCTTAGAATTATGTTAAAAGTGACCGACTAATGGTTTTGGTGCCAAATCTGACATCATCTTAAGGGGGCCTGATTTTCAGATGTTGAGCCATCCGTCCTCTGAAGATCAGGTTCTTTTTAAAGTGTCTGAAGTGAGGCACAGAATCACTTTTATACATGAAAATTAGGCCATCTTTCAATGTTTGCAGACTTTGCATCTACTTTAAAGCCAGCTACTTATTCATCTTGTTCTGTACTGTAATACAGCAAACGTGGCTGCTTATTTTGTTTCTGGAATCCTTCTCTTGCTTTGGATTTTATGACTTGTGGGCCTGGGTAATTGCTGTCAGAATACATACTATTGCAGATGGTTATTTTAAATTATTCCAGAAAAATCCTGAGATTTGCAGTGGCAGCATGCTAGACTTTTGACTACTTCTGAATTCTTTTTGACAGGTCTAACGGGAAAAATATTTTCTCTGCTTCTGGATCTTCAGTTTCTGGGCGGAAGATAAAGACTGCAGTTAGACGTAGAAAATAATTGTCAGTGGTGGTTAGACAGCAACTTTCACAACAGCTGGTGCCCTGCACTTATTGGATTGTACCTCACGCTGGGTTTAGCTGAAGTCAGATCTGCCTAAAGAAATTCAAAACTCTGCTGTCTTTTTCCCCATTTAGTTTTTTTGGTAAGAAGTAGAGTTGGCAACAGGAAGGTTCTCAAACAAAACTATTTTAGAATCCAGCAATTTCTTTATTCAGACTTGGCATGGTCTGGCTATAGACATGAATATAGCCCGTACAGCAAATAGCTTTGTATAATACCTCTTCATCTGCACCACTATGTGCGCTCATTTGCGTTTACTGACGCCTCAAAACTGTAATTATATCAGTGAAGGGATTCTGTATAGAGTAGAGAATGTTGATAATGAATGATTTCTATGCTGAGTTTGTGCTGGTGTATGTGTGAAGTGAGTGAGTTGGGTGTATTGTGCACTAAAATTTTCTGATAGAGGAAGACTGATTAAAGGATGGTCCCTGCTAAGGACTTGTTAGATCTGTAGTTCTCCATTTAATAATTATATGCTATTTCTATATTTTCATTCTTACGGCTCTTTATCACCTGTCTCGCCTTTTTGTTATTTTATTATGAAAAAGTGTAAATACATTTTTGTTTCTCTTTTTTGGCATAACAAATCTGTGAACTTGAAATTTTAATTTTGTGTTACGGCAATTTTTGTTTAGTATTGTCTCAGATTTTATTATGTAAATCCCATTATTCAAAGTTGCCTAAATCCATTTGGAAAATCTTTAAATAAAATTGGGAATTCTTAAAGTGAGTTTATTGGCTTTTCTGATCCATTTTTGTTTGGACCAAAAACCAGTATTGTACAAAGTATTAAGTATATATTTTTATATTTACAGAAATGGACTGTGGTGACTTTGGATAATAAGGAAAAGTTTAATATTAAAGCCATGTTTATTACAGTATAATTAACATGTTAAACCATGGGATAAATGCCATCAATAAAAATTATGAAATATTGTTTGTTGTAGTTTTAACTCACAATGAAGCCTATCTGTAAGATTAAGCATTGTGTCCATCAGAATAGAGCTCATACCTCCCTGCAACATTTCTGCTTTCAACAGAAATACTGAGATTGGTATAAATGTGTGCTCTGTGATTTAATGGATCCTCTAAACAAGGGGATGTCCAAACTTCTCAACCCAGAGGGGCTGTAACTGGCTACTTACCTAGAGCCTGAGGGCTGCACCTAACTTGCATATACATTTACATACTTTTAAAAATCAAAATAAATGCACCTAACCATAATATTTGCTTGTACTCTTATTTTACTTGATTTAATTAAAAGTGCTGTTGCTTGGAGTTCAACAGCACCGAAAACCAACAAAAGAGCTGTAGCACATGGGACTGAGGCTTAGAGTGTATCAAACTGCAAAGCACTTGCGGGTGACCTGGCTGATTGGTTACGTAAGGTTGGCTCCTTGTCATTGTTCCCAGCTGGAAAATATTTTCCTAGTATTCCATGTAAGCATGTGTAACTGTCATGGGGCTCTTAAGTGATTGCAAATAGAAGGGATGGTGGTCTGTGAGACTCTAGTGAAGATGTTAGAAAGTCTCTAAACCTAGAATAATCTGAGCTCACTGGGGAATGGTCAGACACCCACCTCTGCTGCCAAGATAGCACTCCATGGGGTGAACAAATTGTTTATGGTCCAGAAACAGACTGGTGGGACAAACACCAGTGGTTGCATTACATAGTTCCAGGAATGCCTCCTTACTTATGTGTACCTTGACAAGAGCATCCATTTCCCTGAGGAAACAAGCTTCCTCAGATTGTTACTGGTCTGTTGGGATGAGGGTGGTTTAGAGGTTGCATGGTATGCAGCAGCATCTGCCACACATCCATTTAGAAGTTTATCCAACTGGACGTTCAGAAACATGAATTTGCTAGAACCCAGGTATCCATTCTACTGTGTTCATAAGTTATGTTACATGGGCAGAGGTGCTACATGTGGTTAACACTTCAAACTTCGCTGGTGTAGACAAATCCAAAGCCTACTCCAAGGAAGACTCCTCACTTAACTTTCTTCAAAGCATGGAACATTTTACATAATGTTCTAGCCTATTAGAATTACTAAAGCACAAGCTAGTACTAAAAATGTTAAAAATTAGGTGTTTTGATAGCTAAGATATCTGTGGCCTTAATCACTTATCAAATTATATTTTTAAAATGGAAAACAGCTTTGTCGTTAAATGTGCTAGTCATCTCTGAAAACAGGGAACTTAGTTATACTCTTAGCTGCTTCATTTCAGAAGTTTGACTGCTGGAACCTCAAGTTTCTCTTCACTTCCAAAATGGGGGGGGGGGGGGGACAAAGACATCTATCTTATCTTGCTGTAAAAGCCTAGTGGGGACAAGCTGTAAGTCAGTAGTAGTCTCACCTAGCTCCATTGCTCTAAGCAACACCAGAAGACTTAATAAAAATTATGCTGGTCTGTTTCCAGTAGGGCTCCCCTTGGTGGAGCTGTACAGGTGATGGGAACAGTTGGAAACTTGGGAGGGGCAGCTCACCTACTTCACTACTACTGTACTGATCACCTTTGAAAGCACTAATTACCTATTTCAAGGGCTCAACTGCCTTCAGTGCAGTTAGTTTACACTGTCTACACTTGAGCTATTACCAAACATTAGCTAACCTCAAGTGACTTTGGCCAAACTACAAAATAACACTGAGGATGCAGCAAGCTCCCACTACTTTATTAAAGCCAGCTCTATATTTGGAAGGCTTTGCTGGAACAGCTATCAGCATCCCACATTGGCAAAGCACTCCTAGTGTGGACAGTTTGCCAGCGAAAGTGCACTTTTACTGGTGTTTCCCACATCCCTGGCCTCCCATAACAGATTACACTAGCAAAAGCACTGTTTTGCTGGTATAAGTGCATCTGTTTGAGGGGCTTTTTTGAGCTACAGTTCACAGCAGATGATGGGCTAACTCACTCAGGTTTAAAGCACCTAATTCAAACTAAGAGATAGGTGTATGGACAGGAGTTGGATTAAGGCAATACAAGTTGTATGTTGCGTTAACACATCAGTAAAGATAAGCCCTCAAAGTTAACTAGTGTAATACCAAGGAATTATTTTCACTCTCCCCCACTGCGGGCAGAAAATGGCCTTTATACAGGAAGGAAGGAAATTGTAGCAGTTCCTAGAGTATGCCTGAAGTGTTAGCTAAACCTTTAAAATAAACATCCTTTTTATCTTAGCCAAGCCATACTTGCAGTGAAGAGCTACTGACGCTCTACCGGAGGGGTCAGCAACATTTGGCACGCGACTCGCCAGGGTAAGCACCCTAGTGGGCTGGGCCAGTTTATTTACCTGCTGATGCATATTTATCTTCTGAAATATGCCTAAAGACTGAAGCAGGACATACTTATTGCAAAGAGAACTTTTCAACCTACCACCTTCAGGTAGTCTTGTTCACAGAACTCTGAATCGTAATATCTAGGTTGATCTTAATCACTCCCCAGTATTCAAGTGCAGCTCCCCACTCAACACAGTAAAACACTTCTCCAAAAGTGGAGACACACTTCAGTCCATGATTAGCTTGTCCTTTTCCCCTTGCATCTTTCATACCTAATGCTGAAGTAGGAATACAAAAGGGTACTTGTATTTTATACAGACCAGCCTACAATCACTGATTGGCTTGTAAACTGCAATTTGCCATTCATTTTCCACAAGCACAGCTGAGCTATCCAGTTCTGTGATAACTAGCTCCTCCCAGCTGAATAACTAGAGCATAAGTTGGTCACATTTAAATTGATAGGTTAAAGTCTAAAGGCAATTTAGAAGTGACTTCTTAAAGCTTATATTCTAAATAGGCAAACAGCTGTGAATTAACTTTTTTATGAAAGACAGAGCAGGGAAGCCAAACATGTACTAGCTAACAAACTGCAGCTATGACCAAGGAATTAATTTCAAAACTCAAAAGTTTGTGGTAACGTCACTCTTCAAATAAAAGGACACATTGGGGCTTAGATTTTTATTGAGGAACTGAATGGTATAAATTGTCTTTGACGTATCAGACAACTGAATACCCTGACCACTTCCAAACAAAGTGCCAACTGCAAGCACCCCCTTGAGTGTGAGAAACAGAGTGAAGCTAGAGGCAGTGACAGCTGAATTCAAGTACTTTGTAAAAACAAACTTCTATTTGAGATAAGATTAAATGTATAAACAAGAGAAAGAACACAGTTAACTGCAGCAATTCACCATAAATCTGGTCATATGATTGACAGCTTGAGCACTTAAGAGCAGAACCTTAACATGAGATGTTAAGTTTCTTTTTCTTGATTCTATAATCTCTGTTTTGAAGTTTTGCTCTAGCACAGTCTCTACTTTGCAGTCTGTTGCACCATATCATCTATAGGCAACTGATAAGGTAACATGCAGCTTTTTGTGATACATAGAATGAATTCATTTATATAGAAGAAACTAGATTCTTGTTTAGAATGCTATTAGCCTTTCAGAAATCTTTGATCTGGGTGTTAGTTTTAAAGGTTATGACTAAACTTAAGAGTTCAAAAATGCACATCTTCAGGGAGAAGACCCATACATCATTAGAACAATTTTATGCTGGTACAATTAAGCTTGATCCACACCCATCAGACATTCCCCCAAGAGTTTGGAGTGTTAGACATCACAGCCTTTGTGACTAAAGATTAAATGGGAAGTTATTCTGTCTAGCCGGTGGAATGATTTTACCTTACACTATTTACTATTAAATTTATTAAAACTGTACAATTATCAACTTTACATTTTTGAAAGAAAAGCATGTGCAAAATACATCTCCTTTTAATGCTAATGATTTCCCCCCCTAAAATAGCAAGCCTATCTCCATTTGTTTGCAATGACTATAGTGTAAGATAAACCCACTACTTTTTTAATCTTGTCGTCTTCAATTGTAATTTCTTTGGACAGGAATCATTGGACTGTTTGTACAGTGCCATCATAATTTGGGGGGAAGGCAGAGAGGTGCTCTTTTGATGGGTGTAGGTTTGGAATCTGGGTGTCCAGCTGAGAAAGGTTAGGTCAGTGTCCTGATTTTAGATACAGGCAGAAGGCTGCCCATCAAGTTAAATAGCCACCCCATATCTCAGGGATGTGCAAACTTTTTGGCCTGAGGGCCATGAACGTAGGGCTGGGGCAGGAAAGGCCTCAGGGCAAGGATTTGGGGTGCAGAGAGGGCTCAGACCTGTGGGTACCTCCCCTGAAGCTCCTATTGGCTGTGGTTCCCTGTTCCCAGCCAATGGGAGCTGCAGGGGGCAGTACCTGCAGTGCACAGCCTTCTGCCCCACAGGGACCTGGTGTCAGCTGCTTCTGGGAGCCGCACAGGGCCAGAGCAGGCAAGGAGGCTGCATTAGCCCCACTGCACCACAGGGCTGGCAATCCCGCGGGCCAGACTGAAAGCCCTGACGTGCCGGATCCTGCCTGTGGGCCATACTTTGCCCCCACCATATCTGTACTGAAAAGCAATAGCCTAAGCAGAGTTAGCCAGTCATTTCTATCTAGCAGTAGTTCATATTCACTGTTACTGTGTGCAAACCTGTCATTCTCCCAAAACCATTTAATTATATTAGTATGACTAACTCAGCTATTTGAGTTTGTGGTGTAGGCTCACCTCCCAGCTTTCTGTTGTCTAACCTATTCATGCTAGTATTGTATCCCAATGGTTGTGCTTACAGCATGTGCAGAACAGGAACCGCTTATTAAGGGAAGAGGAGGGGGGCACACCACACACAGTGTTGGTGAAACCTGCTGCCCTACCGCACAGTGAAACCAGAAAGGAAAGTAGAATACGGTTGTATTTGTACTGTGGCTGAACTCAGTGTTTATCCACTTCATTAGCTCTAGGAATGAGTATTAGCTGAGGTTCAAACTTTAAACAGTGACTCTGCAGTTTAAGAAATTGGCAGCTTCTAATCTGATCTGCAGTTAGTAGGCAATACTTTAAAATTGCCATGTTAGTCTGGATCCGTAAAAAGCAACAGAGAGTCCTGTGGCACCTTTAAGACTAACAGATGTATTGGAGCATAAGCTTTTGCTGCATCCGACGAAGTGGGTATTCACCCACAAAAGCTTATGCTCCAATACATCTGTTAGTCTTAAAGGTGCCACAGGGCTCTCATGTGTAAGTGGAAACCAAGTTTACAAGAAGCAATGAGCTCACTCCTGCTGGGGGGAGGGAGGAGGGCGGGTGTGTGTGTGGAGATCTAATCATGCAAAGGGTACATCTCTCTAAAACAGACATTCAACCTTTTGCAAGTAGTAACCAAAAAGCAGATTAAACACCATTGTAGTGAAAATTAGTTTAGCTTCATGCTTCCTTAGATCAGAATACTCCCTCAGGAACACTTCAATACTTAGCCCTAATGATACACCATTCATTAAAATGCTAAACTATTGTGAAAGTTGATAGTGAAATAATTTAGGAAGGTGAGTGCCACTAACAGTAGAAATGCTTGTTCTATATTAAATTGCACATTTTAAAATACCCTCCCACAACACCCCCTTACACAAAGTAGATGACAGTCAAGAGTAGCTGCTGCAACCACTTGTCAATATTTAGTCCTAAGCCAACTACAGACAGTAATGTGGAATTCCAATTCATAAAAAAACAAAACAAAAGAAAACCCACTTGACATATTTAATCAAGTTTTAACAAAAAGTTGGCACTGTTCTTCAGAAGCTCTTTCCCAGTCAGTATTACATGAAGAATAATCATAAGTTATCAAAGCTATGTAATCATGCAAAATATTAGGCTTCTTTATTCATCAGTAGGTATCCAAGTTATTCTGCATATAGCAGTGATTAGGCAGAATTTTAAAATATAAAGTGAAAACCAATTTTTGAACTTGTCTATAAAGTTAGCCATAATTTGTGTTCTGGTTGATATTTACTACATGCTGCATATAAACTCCATCTATCAGTTTACATAGTCTATATGCAACAATTTGAGGGAAATAAAACCTCCTTCCCCAACTAACGAAAGCAACCATATTCACCTTTTGTTTCCATGATCTATACTGTTAATTTTATAGCTCTGAAGTTATTTACACAAACACCACAGTAATTTATTCTTCCCACAAAGAAGTGGTAACCTAATTTACCTCTTCATTAGGATAGACATAAATAGTGACTTAATGCTTAACACAATCATGCAAAAAACCTGCCACAATACATGTTTAAAGAACACATTTGAAAAGTGGTGAATACAATGCTTGAAGTGAAGGAGTTCACTAAGCCTTTTAGGGGCTGATAATACCCAACCACCGCACAATGTATCGGTTTAATGGCAACACATTATTAGCTATATTTTTGCCTCCATCCCCCCAAGAAACACTGCAATCCCTTCTAAGGGATAGTTTCTGTAATGTGTTTTGTAAACACCAATATAGACCACAACTAAATTCTCCAACTTATTTTTGCCATAAAATAATCAAGTTGTAGAACCAGTACTTTTTAGGATGGCAATATTTCCAGGCATCTCCTTTCTGGAGATGGACAGAAACTGTCTTTATGGATAAATATAACCAGTTTCCTTCCTGTCAATCTAATGTTAATACTTCCAAATTGAATAGGTACTATTTCTCTGAAATGTCTTTGGCATTTAAGAAAAATCAATACTTTCAAGATAATCACTGGCACCATACTGGAATGACTCATTGTTTAACGTCTGAATCTGTCTCCAGTTAATTTGGGCAACCAATACTGATGGTCTTCTTTACTTTGTTTTTTAGGAGTTCAAAAAAGTTTGGTAATCTGGGCTTCTTTTAGTATCATCTTACTCCATTTCTTCTTACCACAATAGTTCCTGCTACAATGTCATAGGCTGTTCTGTTATGCTGAAAAAATAGCAGCGTAATGAATGCAGGAAAAAAGGAAGCAATAGAAAAATTCTTGATCAAGGCTCGTATTGTAGACCTAGAATGAGAAGGAAATCAGTTTGTTTTAATTTTCAGTCCCTGCCCTGAGAAGTTTTGCCACTGATCCAGTACCTCAAATGTATGCAGCACAAAGTGAAACATATGGATTTAGAAATCAAGTATTTTAACATGCAAAGCTAAAATATGCCTTTCTGTTTAGGTGATTAAACAGTCAGGACAGGATTCTTGGGTCACTGCAGGATTCTGTCTGATAAGACTCAGTGCCAAAGAGACTCAAACTTTAAAGCCAGGAAGGACCATCATGATCCTTTAGTCTGACTTCCTGCACATTGCAGACTACAGAACCTTGCCCACCCACTCCTATAATAGACCCATATTTCAGTAGAAATAGAGCCCCTCAATTCTTTACTTTTAAAAGGCAGACCCCCCTCGCTACAAAGTACGTACTGAGAGATCTCATTGTACATGACGGTTTTAATAAGAAAAATTAGCAAAATGCTGGCAAAGTGATCTTATTTCAAATCATGTACTTTCAACCCTATTAATTTGCGAGTGATACAATTAAGTGAAGAATACTTACGTTGTTATGCTAACATTAGAGGATGGAATCACTAACACACGATTTGGTGCAATAAGTACAGATGTATCACATGTCACAACTCGAAGTCCAAGCAGAAACTTCCCTGGGGTTGCCCCACCAGCTCCCCAAATACAGATAATCTGCAAGAGAAATTAGCTATTTTATTTCTGCAATCCATCACTGTTAGTTGCCCAAAAGGTATATAATTTTAATAAGTCTGATCTATAAATAAGAGCAATCCAAATGGCACAGAAGTATAAATCTTAATCATAATACATTGAGTATTTAATTTACATTTATTCTCATGTAGTAAATTTACATTTATAGTTTTAAAATAAAAGGTTTAAAGTTAGTTTAGCTTGGGTAAGAATTACATGCGTGTGCAGTAAATTGGGTAAAGAGCTAAGCAAATGTAACCAAACCTTGAAAAATAATTGGTTCAAATGCTAAAAAAAAATGCAACATCTAACAAGACAAGTTTTGGGAGGAGGCTATTCTTGAAATATTGGTAAGAGAACCCTCTCATTAACAAAAACTTGGTTCTTACAGACAAAATGGTTGTGATGAATTTATATTTGATATCTTAAAATATGGGCCCTTGTAAAGAGATAAAAGACCAGCTTTGACACCGATACATTCAAAGAAAAAGGCCCACGCTGCCCAATCCGGTCTTAGCCAAGGTCAATGGAAAGCCAAAAAAAGAGCAGCCCCAGACAGCCGAAAATTGGTTCTTTGCTGAAGTAAGCAATTGGCAATGACATCACTTGTTTGTTATACTGTATAACAAAAAAACATGTTTGCTAAGGGTAGTTGTCATTCCTATCTGATCAAGCTGATGCCCGTCAGAATGAGAGAGATGTCCCTAGGATGGGCCTTTTGAAAGTGTACTGATCAACTTATGTTTGCTATTGTATATATGTGTTGATTGCTTATTGTTATTTAGGTTTTTAGAGCAATTGTATAATTTGGCCTTTGGATTTAATAAAGGAATTTATGGTTCAATGAATTTCTAGTAGTATCCTATATTAGTAATTCCAACAACTTCATGGATCAGACACCAGTTGGTGTACTAGTGTTAGATTTCTTAACCAGTTAACTAATCAGTTTTCAAATACTTCTGATAGTCATGGAACAATATTTGACCTGGACATCCAGTTGATAAGTTAGGATTTAATATTCATGACTAGTTACCTCATAGAAGCAGACTAACAACCTGTAGATAAGGGCCACTATCATCATTTTCTGCAAGTCTTCCATGGATGTGTCTTCATCTATTTCTTCTATTATATAATGCATAGCAAACTTGGAAATGTCCCTGTACAAAAGAAGACTTCACTTTAACAAGTGAGCCATTCCACAAGGCTATTGCATTTGACCTTCATTATGGTATTGCCATACCTGCAGCCACCCCTTTGGAACCTAGGCCTGGTCTACACTGAAAGGTTATATTGGCATAGCTATGTCCATCAGAGATGTGAAAAAAACAATCCCTTGACAGATGTAGCTTTGCCAGCATAATTCCTAGTGCAAATGCAGCTTGCTGACTCAGCCACATAGCCCAATTCTACACTACAAATTATGTCAACCTAACTTACGTGGACATACAGCCAGCACAATTATTAAATAGCTTGTGCGCACACATTTGGCTCCTTGTGTCAGCAGTGCACATTCTTACCAGGAGTGCTTGGTGTATGGACTATATTGTCAGGGTGGGACATTGCGGGGCAGCTTCTGGAGACCAGCAACAGTCAACATAAACAACTCAGTGTCTACACGGACACTGCATCGACCTAATTACATCGATCGTGACAATGCCGCTTGGGGAAAGCGGCACAGAGCAGCACATTGGCGGGAACCAAATTTAAGTGAAGACACTTCCACAGCTAGGTCAACGCAAGGCTGCATATGACCTAACTGTAGGCTAGACCAGGCCACAGGCTTTAAGGCCAGAAGGGACCATCATGATCATCTAGTATGACCTCCTGCATGTTGCAGGCCACAGAACCTCACCCACCCACTCCTGTAATAGGCCCCTGACCTCTGGCTGAGTTACTGAAGTCCTCAAATCATGATTTAAAGACTTCAAGTTACAGACAATCCACCATTTACTCTTGTTTAAAGCTGCAAGTGACCAATGCCCCATGCTGCAGAGGAAGGTGAAAAAAACCCAGGGTCTCTACCAATTTGACCTAAGGGAAAATTCCTTCCCAACCCCAAATATGGTGGTCAATTGGACCCTCAGCATATCAGCAAGACCCAACATTCAGACACCTTGATAAGAATTCCTTGTAGTAACTCCGAGCCCTCCACATCTAGTGTCTCATCACCAGCTGTGGGGGATATTTGCTACTAGCAGTCCCAGCTTGGCTACATGCCATTGTAAACAGTCTCATCATACCATCCCCTCCATAAATGTATCAAGCTCAGTCTTGAAGCCAGTTAGGTTTTATGCCTTCATTGCTCCCCTTGGGAAGCTGTTCCAGAAATTCACTCCTCTGATGGTTAAAAACCTTTGTCTAATTTTAAGCCTAAACTTGTTAATGGCCAGTTTATAGCCATTTGTTCTTGTCAACATTGGCACCTAACTTAAATAACTTCTCTCTCCTCCCTGGTATTTATCCCTCTTATGTATTTATAGAGAGCGATCACATCTCCCCTCAGCCTTTGTTTGGTTAGGCTAAACAAGCCAAGCTCTGAGTCTCCCTTGCATAAGGAAGGTTTTCCATTCCTCTCATCATCCTAGCAGCCCTTCTCTGCATCTGTTCCAGTTTGAATTCATCTCTCTTAAATCTGGCAGACCAGAACTGCACACAGTATTCCAGATGAGGTCTCACCAGTGCCTTGTATAATGGTACTAACACCTCCCTCTCTCTACTCTAAATACCTCAACTAATGCATCCTGCATTAGCCTTTTTCACAGCTGCCTCACATTGGCGATTCATAGTCATCCTGTAATCAACCAGTGCGCCCAGGTCTTTCTCCTCCTCTGTCACTTCAAACTGATAAGTCCCCAGCTTATAGCAAAAATTCTTTTGTTTGTCCCTACCTGCATGACCTTGCACTACTAAATTTCATCCCATTTCTATTACTCCAGTTTTCAAGGTCATCCAGATCTAGCTCAGTGGTTTGAGCATTGGCCTGCTAAATCCAGGGTTGTGAGTTCAATCCTTGAGGGGGCCATTTAGGGAACTGGAGTAAAAATCTATCTGGGGATTGGACTAGATGATCTCCTGAGGTCCCTTCCAACCCTGATATTCTATGATTTCTGTATGATATTCCCAATATTGAGGAGGACCAGAATAGCTCTCATCTTTTTGTCATCCGCAAATTTTATTAGCACACTCCTACTTTTTGTGTCACCGTCATTAATACAAATGTTAAATTAGATTGGTTCCAAGACGGATCTCTCAAGAATTTCACTAATAACCGCCCTCCAGTCTGACAGTTCACTATTCAATATGACCCAGTGTAGTCTTCCCTTTAACTAGTTCCTTATCCATCTTTCAATTCTCATTAATTCACATCATCTCCAATTTAATAATTTCCCCCACCTGGAAATGTATCAAATGCCTTGCTGAAACTAGGTAGATTAGATCTATTTCATTTCCTGTGTCTGAAAAGATCAGCGGGTCCTGTGGCATCTTTAAGACTAACAAGTATTGGAGCATAAGCTTTCGTGGGTGAATGCCCACTTCATCAGACGCCATTCACCCACGAAAGCTTATGCTCCAATACTTCTGTTAGTCTTAAAGGTGTCACAGGACCCTCTATTGCTTTTTACAGATTCAGACTAACACGGCTACCCCTCTGATACTTAAAAAGATCAGTTATCTTTTCACAGAAAGATCAGGTTGGTCTGGCACGATCTACCTTTTGTAAAACCATGTTGCATTTTATCTCAATTACCTTTTAACCTCTGTCCTTAACTACTTTCTCTTTCAAAATCTGTTCCGAAACCTTGCATACAACTGAGGTCATACTAACAGGCCTGTAGTTTCCCGGATCATTTTTATTCTTCCTTAAAAATAGGTACTACAGTGACTCCTCGCTTAACACTGTAGTTATGTTCCTGAAAAATGCTACTTTAAGCAAAACGATGTTAACGTGAATCCAATTTCATGTATTGATTGTAATGTATGAATTAATGTAAAGGGGGTAAATTCCAGGGACATTTTTTCGCCAGACAAAATACTATACACACACACACACACACACACACACTATAAGTTTTAAACAATTTAATACTATACACAGCAATGACGATTGGGAAGCTTGGTTGAGGTGGTGCAGTCAGAGGGTGGGATATTTCCCAGGGAATGCCTTGCTGCTAAATGATGAACTAGCACTTGGCTGAGCCCTCAGGGGTTAACATATTGTTGTTAATGTAGCCTCACACTCTACAAAGCAGTAGGAATGGAGGGAGAAGACAATAGACGCATGGCAGTGGCTGCAAACATTCCCTGCGGAAACTGAACATGATGATGAACCCATGCTATCCCACTGGAGCGCACCACTTCCCCCACTTTCCAAACTGCCGTGCGTGCATGAGAGATGAGAGAGACACGCATTGCCCCTTTAAGTATGCTGACCCCACTCTAAGTATAATGCCTTTTTAAGTAGATCAGCAAGTCGAGACAGCAGCTGCTGCCAGCAAGCTCCCTCCGTCCTAAGCCCTGTCGTGTCCACCCCCTGCTCAGTGGAGATGGGGTACAGGAGCAGGTGGAGGGGGACATCCTGACATCAGCACCCTTCTTCCCCCCCTGCCCAGCAAGCAAGAGGCTCCTGGGAGCAGCTCCAAGGCAGACGGCAGGAACAGCACGCAGCAGTGGGGGGAGGGACACCTAAAATGCCTGGCAATTGACAGCCTTCTGGCCAGCTGCCACACAAGGAAGTTAGGGGAGCTGATATGGAGGCTGCCGGTCCATTCTGGTTCCGAGCCTCCACCAGCTAGCTCCAACGGGCTGCTCTTCCTGCAAGCAATGGACAAAGCAGGCGGCTGCCAAACAACATTATGAAGGAGCATTGCGCAACTTTAAATGAGCACGTTCTCTAATACATCAGCGACGTAACAACGAAACAACATTAACCTGGACGACGTTAAGGGAAGAGTTACTGTACCATATAGTTAAGCAGTACAACTCCTATGGACATAGTTACAGCAATGTAAAGGTGCTTTATACTGATATAGCTATTCCCATACAGGAAGGAGAATAAGAGTTTGGCTACACTTGCGAGTTACAGCGCAATAAAGGAGCCCTGGGTGCACTAGCTCACTACCTGTCTACGCGGCTAGAGCGCTCCTGGTACTCCACCTCGGCGAGTGGAATAACGTTTGCTGCGTCCCAGCTGGAGTGCCCCAACATCAGTGTGAATGGGGTGTTGCATTACTGCGTTCTGATCGGCCTCCAGAAACGTCCCATAATCCCCTCAAGTCAAGTGGCCACTCTTGTCATTGTTTTGAATCGCAGCAGGAATGTGGATATGCCCTTTGAAAGCTCCGTTTCTGACAGCCGGCTGCTTACCTGCCCTGAGACAAAGCAACCATAGTGTGGAATGCTGTGAGTGAGAGAGAGCGTGGCGGGGGGAGGAGGAGGTCTGCTGCTGTCTGAACTTACAAGACAGCATGCTGACATGCTCTCAGCCCCCCAAAAACTCACTCTCTCCCCCCACATACACACAACACACTCCACGTCACACTCCACCCCCACCACCATTTGAAAAGCATGTTGCAGTCACTTGCATGCTGGGATAGCTGCCCATAATGCACCGCTCCCAATGCTACTGCAAGTGCCGCAAATGTGGCCACGCCAGTGCGCTTGAAGCTGTCAGTGTGGACAGACTGCAGCACTTTCCCTACTGCGCTCTACAAAGGCTGGTTTAACTCAAAGCACTGTACATCTGCAAGTGTAGCCCTAAGCTATACCAGTATAGGGCACATTTATACTGGTTTAACCATTTAAAAGAAGACACACCCCTAAATGAAATAGTCATACATGCCTAAATGTCAAACTTGCATACTTCAGTCACATGTATCCAATATACAGTTGTAAAGTCTAATAATTTAAAGCATCTCTCCCCCAAAGACTGCTTAAATTAGGTCATCAAGAGTAGGTGGTTCAAACAACACTGATCCCAACTTCCCATGCAGACTGAGTGCAGAGTAGAAAAAAGTTTTTCCATTATACTAGGATAGCAGTAGTCCCTATAGCTCCTAATCAAGATCAAACCCCATTGTGCTACATGCTGTGCAAATATGTAGCTACAAGCCCTGCCCTGAACAGTTTACTTTACTTGGGAGAAAAATTTCAAAAAGAGTCAAGGAGAAGCGGACAAGAGTAAAAAACTGGATCATGCTGTTACATAGATTAGCTATGTTGCAGCCTTGTGATTCCAATTATTCTATTTCAAATTAACTCACCTTTCCCATAACTGCTCTACACACACAGACATCATTGGTTGGCTCTCTTAAGTATCACAGCAGAAATGAGTCTGTAGAGAGCAGTAGTCTTATGGATTAATTCAGCGTTCCAAGCATAAGGGCATGCATAGAAAGAATGGAGATGTTTGCAAAAGCAGATAAATCAGCCTTAAAAATCTGCATCATTTGTGCAGACGATAGGGGAACAAACTGAGTTAGAAAGGGCTTTGAAGTTGAGAAAAAGCAGTCATCTGTAGCAGATTCCCTCCATTCCTTCTTTTCAACCAAGGAACAGAACCATTTTGACCTCTTAACAGGCCACTTCTGGGCTACTGCACCAGGTTCATTATGCCTCCTTCATTATTCTAGATTGCCTCTTAGTTTTATTAAAGTAGATCCTTCCTCTGTATACCCACTTGCAGAATCTGGTGCCCCAGGTGTTGAGCTGAGGGGCTGTCTTGAAAAGCAATATCCTTTGAGGGGCGCACAAGAGATTTTACAGGAAGAAAGCTTCATCACCCAACTCTGTATAAGGGAGGGGAGCTTCAACTACCTCAGTTCCTTCTCTGCTGCCACAGACAGCAAATGGTACTTGCCTTCCTGTCCTAAGGCTAGATCTTCCCTTACTCTATATTATTTCCATATAATGAGTCAGTGCACAATATAGGATAGTTTAGAGTACACACACTGCCCTTGTCCTGGGGAACAATTGACTCTCCGCTGTAACCAAGTTGAGCCCCTAACTCTTCAAGACGTGCACCTCCTGACTGATCATGCCTTACACATCCAGTACCTTCTACGTCTGGGTTATCAAGTGGGTCTCGCACAGCTTGCCACACCCTCACTCCCTCCCACCCGCACTAGAAGGGGGAGATACTTGAGGCTCAAGATTCATCTGTTTTTTCCATGGCTACAGCCTGATATTCAGATGGAGCCATTGAGGGAACTGAGACTAGCCTCTGTGCCAAGGTCCTCTGACACAGGACCCAAGACAGATATTGCCATTCTGGCCTTAGTGTTGCTGTCTCTCACAGGTCCAAAACTGTAATGTCTTCAGCCTTATACCAGGAGCAAATCCCTTACCCAGCATTGTTAGCAGCAGTTAAATCAGAAGTGGCACGGAAGACCAAACCATCACTGTCTACTGAGGCGCTAAAAGTCTTGGCGACGATGCAGGAAAAACTCATCTCGGCACCTACTCCTCATTTGGCACCAACTTTGGACCTATCTTCCAGTGCCAGTACCTTTGTAGTGATACTGCAAGTCCATGCAGATGCCCATCAGGGAAAAGAAAGCAGACCTTTCCACAAGAGGGGCAGAGTTATCCCTTTCCTCCTTTTTTATTATGAACCAGTATTTGGGGATCTTGATGGATGATCAGCTGAACATGGGGTCCAGGTGAGATGCTGTGGCCAAAAGGGCTAATGCAATCCTTGGATGTATAGACATAGGAATATCTAGTAGAATTAGGGAGACTGCATTATCTCTATTTGGCACTGGTGCAACACCCACTGGAATACTATTTTCAGTTCTGATACCCACAATTCAGGAAGGATGTTGATAAATTGGAGGGGTTCAGAGAAGAGCCATGAGAATGATTAAATGATTGGAAAACCTGCCTGATAGTGAAAGGCTCAAGGAGCTCAATCTTTTAGCTTAACCAAGAGAAGGTTAAGGGGTGACTTGATCAGTCTAAAACTACCTACATGGGAAACAAATTCAATAGAGGGCTCTTCAATCTAGCAAAGGTATAAGAAGATCTGACGCTAGACAATTCAGACTAGAAGGTACAAGGGACAAGTTTTTAAACAGCAAAGGTAATAACCATTGGAACTTACCAAGGTCAGTGATGGAGAATCCACTGCAGCCAATTTTTAAATCAAGATTTGATGTTTTTTTCTAAATTTTTCTAGTTCAAACACAAATTAATTCAGGAGGTCATGCTAGATGATCCCAGTGGTCTCTTCTGACTTTATAATCTACGAATGTTCTCATGCAACATGTTCTCAAGTAGCATTTAAAATTACATTTTATACAAGGAGTAAAGAAAACAGTCAAGGTTGACAGGTTCCACATCTGACTTATCTTACCCCCTACCCATACTAAAGAATTGCAAACAAGTGTTTTGTTTAGTAAATGTTACTTAGCCCTTTTCTTTAAAATAAATAAATAAAAATTCCACACCAAACACCATGGAATTTGTGTAGAACAACTGATGGAGGAACCCTCCAATATATCAGCTTTCAAAGTTTTTCTAAACAGGGCACGTGAAATTTTTGAAAAACCCTGATAGTGTCTTTTAAAAGTACAAGCTAGTTTAAAATGTTTTCCCAACTGCTCATACTCAGAAATTTCATTTTTAAACAAATTGTGAGTGCCAACTACTAAGCTTAACAAAAAAAAGCAAACATTTGAGAGCATTTCTAGGCATGTACAGTAACTTTTTATAATACACACACCTGTATAATGTATCACTTTAATAAAGATCTATTTTTAAAAGACAAAATATGTTTGAAAGAAGCCTCTTATCAATAAAAGGTTCCATCATGTGCTTCTCTTCTGTGCAACCCTAGCTACTCCAAAATGCACATTATATATATATGTATTCTTTAATCACAAGAGTGAAAAGCTTTATATAATAATGCCTTAAATGGTTTAACTTACTTTATTCCACTGAGATGCATAATACTTAAGACAATGGTTGCCTTTATAAAGAAAAGAATAAAGAAATCCACCATCTCTGCTATAAACCTGTGTGCCAAGGATGGGATAATGTATTCCCGACCTGTAACAAAAACATTTAATTACCCAAAATTTTACTGTGCTAAAGCAATTTATAACTTAAACCTGAACGTATATTAGTTTGCACTATACAGAATAGGAGGCAATATTAAAATGGTATTCCACATTGTCCCACTGCAGGGAACATTTTAAAAATTCTTATTCTGACCAATGAAAGCCCATATTCCTTTTATTCAATTACCTCCTTAAAATGTAAATAAAAATAAAATAAATTAATGGAGCTATCCCATCTCCTAGACCTGGAAGGGACCTTGAAAGGTTATCGAGTGCAGCCCCCTGCCTTCACTAGCAGGACCAGACCCCTAAGTGGCCCCCTCAAGGACTGAGCTCACAACCCTGGGTTTAGCAGGCCAATGCTCAAATCACTGAGCTATCCCTCCCCCCAGTACTGTACTTTGATACAATGGGAATTGGATGACAAGTTACCTAACATGTACCTAAACCAAGCAACATATCTTTGCTGTTGCTCTTCCTCATCCCATCCCTGCTCTGTTTGAGTCACATATTACACCTAAGTAACTAGACATGGTCCCATCCTTGAAGAGCTTACTTTTTGTAGTGTACCATTTTTGCATTCTATTATGATATTTAGAAAGAACTAGATATAGAATGTTTTCCTGCAATTTATTTTTTTATCTGGGATTAAAACTGCCTCCTTCCCACCACTCACTCATTCTACCTTAGAGGAAGACTTCAGAAAGAGCTGAGCATCAGCCCTGTGAAAATCAGGCAGGGTCCTTTTAGATCTCTCAAGACAGGTTCCTGAAGATCAGGTATCCTAAATGCCTAACCACTCTTGGCACCAGATTTTTTTTTTTTTTTTAAACCAAAAGAACAAGTGTCATATAAAAGAATTGTAGCTAGGCTGATTCTCCACATTGTATTTCCTCAGCAGCACTTACAGGGGCGCCTGAATGAAACTTATATTCTAACAATTGCAATTTAAAATATTCATCCACCTGACTTAATATAACCATATTTGTTAAAATTCACACAAGTATATTTTGGAAGGAAGAAGGAACCCTTTACTATTCCACTTCTTCCCCCACAAAAAACTTCACCACAATAACCTCTCCTACCAAAAAAGCCATCTTCACAAGGCATCCACAGAAGCTGCACAAATGGCACTCTGAATACTAGCCTCAACAAGTTGCTTGAGAGCAGCACAAAGCTCTCAGCCTCTGTGTTCTTGTTTTTAAATGGCAAATACAGTTAGAAGAGTGATTAGGTAAGAAGGGCACCTTCTTAATATTTGCTTCTGCGCATCTTCCTTTTATATCTGCTTACCTCACTGACAAAGTTACTCTCATTAATGCTAAAGAACAGCAAAACAGATTCAATTCCCATTCTTGCATTGTCATAGTTGTCAAATAAATTCTAATTGTACAATCTTTAACCAAAGATGACGCAAGAATGTGAAGAACACAGCTTGACTTTCTCACGCCAAGTTGAGCATGCAGTACCAGAAGGTCCAAATCAAATGAACTTTCTAAAATGAGCATGTTTAATATGAAAGTTAGTGATATGGAACCTCTTCATTTTATTCTTCTGACTATAGCCACACTAATATATTAAATGCAGCAACAACTGGTTAAGATGAAAGGTAAGTGTTAAGACTGTGAAAGTCAGGACTTAAATATGACACACTTGTTAAAGTGTCTTAGAATTCTTAAATCTATTAACATGAATGGTGCTACTAATATAATACTGCATATGCTATTCTTTGAGGATAACCGTCTATGGTGCATTAAGAAGAATTATTTTATTGCTTCCATGAAATTCTCTGTGGTCACAACTATCCTTGATATTCAAAATCACTTTCAGATGCCAGCAGAACACAAAGTACCAAGTATCCGTCATTCCACACATTGTCCCCGGCATAGCAGATTAGTGTACTAACTTCTGAAGACGAGGATAAAATTGTTGATTCAAGAATAAAATGTTGATTTTATTTAGTATTTGGATCACCCAGGGGCAGCTCCAGGCACCAAGCGTGTGCCTGGGGTGGCAAGCCGCGGGAGGTGGCCTGCCGGTTGCTGTGGGGCCGGCAGTGAGGCAGCCTTCGGCGGCATGCCTGCGGGAGGTCCACCGGTCCTGTAGCTTCAGCGGCTGGCATGCCGAAGGTGCGGGACCGGTGGACCTCCCGCAGGCATGCCGCCGAATCCACCTTAGCAGCGGACCTCCCGCAGGCATGCTGGCGAAGGCTGCCTCACTGCCGTGCTTGGGGTAGCAAAATACATAGAGCCGCCCCTGGGATCATCACCATTTCTTTCATTAGGCAGCTAAAGGGGTTGTCATGCACCCAAGTTCAGAGGCACTAAACAATCCCAATAATATCTGTAAAAAGCAACAGAGGGTCCTGTGGCACCTTTGAGACTAACAGAAGTACTGGGAGCATAAGCTTTCGTGGGTAAGAACCTCACTTCTTCAGATGCAAGTAATCATCTACTTGCATCTGAAGAAGTGAGGTTCTTACCCACGAAAGCTTATGCTCCCAGTACTTCTGTTAGTCTCAAAGGTGCCACAGGACCCTCTGTTGCTTTTTACAGATTCAGACTAACACAGCTACCCCTCTGATACTTGACACCAATAATATCTGTACTTCTACAAAGCCCTTTGAGGATTTTGAGAAGCGTTGCAACCTTAACATCTAAACCTCGTTAGTCATAGTTCCCTATAGTAAAATGAAGAAACTGAAGCACAGAGATTAAGTTTGCCTACACATCATAAACCAGTGGCAGGGCCTGGAATGAAATACAGAAACTCCCATTCCCAGGCCAACCACAACGCTACGCTTCGAAAATATAAAATGCTAAATATTAGAGCCGAAGACGGTGTCTGTGTAACTTGCCTCTCCCCCAACAGCAGCCAGTCCAATAATCCCACCTAATCCCGAACAGCAAAGCCCCATCACTGACAAGCCTGGTCCAAACTCTGCCTGGAGACCAGGGGTGGGATAGGTGGCCAGGGCAGCGCTTGGCACCTTCACAGCACTGGGGCGACACAACTCCCGGGACACCCCGGCCAGTCAGTGCAGAGATCCCGCCGGGGCCACCCGCTCGAGCCAGAACCACGCGTTAGGAGACTCCTTCCCCAGCTGCCCCTGAGCCTCCACCTCGGCCGGGGTCTCCCCCCACCCCCATCTCTCACCTGCCGGCCGGCCGCTCTCCCTCGGGGCGCTGCTGGCGGCGGGGCCGGGCCTGGGCACCGCGGCCAGGCGCGCGGCTCCGGGCCAGGCGGGCGGCGCGCGGGATCCCGGCGCGGCGGGGGCGGCGAGGAGGTAGCAGGGGGCGTAGTATGCGGGCGGCGGGGGGCAGCCGGGGGCGGCGGGCGGGCCCGGGCTGCCGTAGGGGGCGGCGGCGGCGGCGAGGAGCGCGGGGAGGCTGCTCTGCCAGCTCCAGTAGCCGCAGTACGAGTCCCAGAGCCACTGGTGCACGCGCCGCGCGTACTCCCCCGCGCTCAGCGCCTTGGCCTCGGAGCCCTCGCCCGCCGCCGCCTCGGGCTCGGGCTCGGGCTCGCCCGGGGCTGCCGCGACCTCCGCCATAGCCCCGTCCCCTCCTCTACCTTCCCTGTGACGCACACACGCTCCCTGACCTCCCTCCCTGACTGCGCAGGCGCGGGGTGCCGCTCCAGCCAATCCACCCGCCAGGACGGGGGAGGCATGAGAGAAACTGAAAAGCTCTCCCCTTCCCCCCCCCAACTGCGGGGAGATGGTATCGTCCAGGGTTGAGCGGATAGAGCAGGAGCTCCTGGGGTTGGGGGGGTGGAGCGCGGGAGCTCGGAGTCCCGGGAATAGAATTGCGGGGGGGCCGAGCACTGTAGCGACATCCCTTTCCAGCCACCCAGGTTCAGTGCAATGGGGCCGCACCTAAATCAGATGACCCGGCCGGGGCTGGGAGGATGGACCCTAATTCTGAGCGTTTCAGGGTCACCAGGGATGGCGGGTCTAGGGAAATCACCTCCCAAAACGTGTTACCCAATTCATGGAGAGCCCCCAGGAGACTGCCCTGCCCTGCCCTGCCCACCTGGTGACAAAGAAGAGAGATTCCCCGCACCTCCTACCGCCTCTAACGCCCCCCGCCACTGCTCTCAGGAGGTCGGACCTGCTTGGCAGTGGGTTTTGTCACCTGTGTCCTGTCATTGCTGGCCCTTTGTGGTCCCGACGCAGGTGCACGTGGCCACCTCAGCTTTCTCTCTCCTTTTTCCAGTTTGGCCTCATTGCTTTTTGAGGAGAAGTCTTTAATGGTGTCTGCTGATTTGAGAAAAAATACCCTTCTTGTGCTTCCTCCTAGTGAGTACATAAGAACGGCCATAGTGGGTCAGATCAATGGTCTGTCTAGCCCACTATCCTCTCTTCTGACAGTGGCCAGTGTCAGGTGCTTTAGAGGCAATGAACAGAAAAGGCAATAATCCAGTGATCGATCCTGTCCACTCCCAGCTTCTCGCAATCAGAGGCTAGGGATGCTCGGAGCATAGGGTTCTGTCCCTGACCATCTTGGCTCATCGCCATTGATGGACCTATCCTCCTTGAGTAAAAAGTGTTTCTCTGGTCCCCACTAGGTTTAGACAGCTTGTGCCTCCTACTTTCTGCCTCTAGGTTATGGTCACTGGTTAGAGTTCGTGTGAGTCTTAACACATTTCACTGCAGTGTGAGGTAGTCTTTTTGTCTGATAGGTCTATGTAGGGATCAGTACTCCGCAGCTAAAGGTGCGGGGAAATGACCACAGGAATTTCCACTGTAAATCATTTAAGATAAAATAATGCCACTAATGCTGGTGAGAGCCCAGAGTGCAGCAAATGTGATGGTGAGAGCATTGCTGAAAGATTTCTCAATAGAAATCTGTGTAGTTGAGTACTGATTTCTTTATCAAATGTCTTAGTATTCAGAGTTTCTGAGGGAGACAACTTCACACTCTAAGCTCCTTTAATATCTTCTCAAATGACCTCTTAGTCTCGGGGCTGCCTGCATTGCAAGCCACAGAGACCATGTGCACAACGTTTTTTTTGTTTTTTTTAATGTGAAATGTTAACCTCTAGCTGAAACACATGTAGATAGACCCTTCTTTCCCAAAGGCCTTCAGCTATATTCCTTAGTTAACAAGTTTCTTTAGTCAATGAGTGAGACATTTGGGGCTGCTCTGTTGATCAGCAAGCATGACTTCATTTCATTGTTCCTATAATTTAAGGTATTTTCATCCCAGTGCTGTCCTCCCTCACACCCATGCAATTCTACTGAAGTCAATGGTGTTACATGGGGTGTAAAAGATAGAGTGGATCTTTTGTACAAATCCCATTACCATGTTGAAATTCCATTCTGAATTCAGAACTGAGTTTAAGCTGGTATAACAGATGTGCTAAGGGAGCAGGGCATAAGTTACCACTTCAGCTTTCCATAAACTTACCTCTGAATTTGGTCGACATCACTGATGAATCAGTCTTACCAACAGCTACCTTGTCATGCCAATAAAGCTACTGACATGATTAAAATGTGCTCTCACCCTACCTCTACATTTCTGAGCAGATGTAGCTGGATAAATTGAATTTTCTCTGTTCTTGCCATTGCCCATCTGCTTTCAGCTTGTGGCCTCTGGCTACTTTCAAATCACTTTCTATTCTGAAAACTGAATTAGCTTTGCAGTTGTATTTTCTAAACTGAAATTAGCTAGAGGCCACAGAATTAGCTAGGGGCATCAAGGCTCAGGAGGATGGGAAGTAGCTAAACGTTGCCATTTTTCTATATATCCTAGTTGTTTCTAAGGCACTTGCCACCTTGGTATCTAAGTCAGACAGTATCTTTTCCCTTGAGTCCTCGGCCTCTCATCTCTTCTGTCTCCCTCTTCTTCTCCTCTCTTTGCACAATTTTGAAGTGTAAGAAACTAAATTGGGAGCCTTACAGCAGCTTCCAACTCAGCTGTCTAAAATTAACTTTACATTTTTAAACTACTTGGTTGGTTTCCAGATGCTGCTGAGCATGACAGCCACTCTTCAGTAGGAAGTGATGGCTTTCCTCTGAAGAGCCACCTTCAACAGGGCTGGCGGCAGTACATCAAAGAAAAACCACGTCTTCCTGCTGCTCAAGTTACAGTACTCAGCAATATTGGAGAAGTAGCTGTCTATATAAGAAAGCCAAAACAAACCTCACAGGGATTAAACCATATTGATTTTAAAGTCAATCTAGTTACTTTGTTGCAAGTCCCTAATACAGATGGATTGAAACGCATTTAAATCATGCTTAAACTGATTTAACTGAGAGGGATAGACACATTAGCTAAATCAGTTTAAGCACATCTGTAGTAAGAAGATCCACACTAGTGCATGTTTTCTAATATAGCCCAGATGAAAAGTAGAGATTGGATTAGGCAGATGAATTGAGACCTTCTTATACTGCAAAGTTTGGCATAATGGGGAAAGATGAGAGGAGATGAGGGTATGAAAAAAGTGTTATGAAAAAAGTGTTTGTGTGGGTCTATTATTTTCTATAGAACTGAAAGCGGTATCACATCTGCCTGTCTCTCTGCAGCCCATCAATTCTGACCTTCCAACCCTTCACATCAGGTCTCCCCCCGCCTTGCCTCATCTCTGGTCCTGCAGCTCTTGCATAGGGTGACCAGACAGCAAGTGTGAAAAATTGGGACAGGGGGTGAAGGGTAATAGGCATCTACATAAGACAAAGCCCCAAATATCAGGATTGTCCCTATAAAATTGGGACATCTGGTCACCCTACTCTTGGGGTTCTTTGCCCGTCTCTCCCAGGCTCAGGGGCTGCACTGGGGTCCCCTCTCCAAGCTCCTCGGAGGAAGCAGCTCCAGGTGCTCTTCACTCCCATACACTTTGCATTCGAAACCCATTTGTTGGGGGGTAGGGTGGTTCACAGGAGTGGAAGAGGGAGTGGAGCTATCCTGTGTTTTTTGTGCTCCCGCTAGTGAAAAGGACTTTGGCTCCTGAAAGGAAGGGGAGAAAGCATGACTTGTTTCCTGCAGCAGCTCTGATTGAGTGGCCCCAGGAGCTGGGCAAGAGAGGAAAGCAGGGCATATTCCCCGCTCCCCCGGCCGCAGGCAGGGCTGAAATGTCACCCTGCTTGAGTTGTAGAAATTTTATTTCTGGGCCTCTAACCCAGTGCACTTTAATCACGGAGAGAGGGAAAGGAGAAAATATAAGGAGATAAAGAAGACAAGAACTGCACAGTGTGATTCATGTAAGGTAACCTTTTGGATGGAAAACCGTGAGATCAGGAACTCTTACAGTAGAGAGCTACTCTGCTGCTGAATGACTATAGCAAGCCCAGGGATTTTTTTAAGAGATCCTGAAGTGGATTATTAATCCTTAAATGGAGATCTATTCTGGAAAGGGACTGTAAAATTGGTATCATAGGGCCCCTTGTTCATTACTTTTCACTGATTTTTATATTAACTACTTTTTTTAAATTTTGCTTTAAATAGGTTTTCTAACTTCCAGCCCTGCAAATTCAACTGGCCTCCCGAAGTCCAACTTAGTTCTTTCCTTCCTGGGCATTACCACTTGTAACTGGAGGTCTAATTTGGCCTTCAGAACTCTTTATACATCTGTGCAACCTCCCAGGCTTCAGGTATGCCCTCAGTGACACCTGTGCAATCCCATTGCCCTCAGGGGTTTTACACAGGTGTAACTGGTTGGAATTTAGTATGTAATTCTGCTCTTGAGGCATAACATGAAACAGAATCCAGCTCACTTTCCCACGGCTGTGTTGACTCTGGGGCTGACAAAATTTTTTGAAAAAGCAGCTACAAACATCCTCTTATGTAAGTGAGCAAACAGGATTGTGAATACACACAGAGAACAGATCTGTTGCATAAGAAGGTGCTATTTTTACATAGTCACTTTTCAGAATAGTACTGTACTAATCCCTTGCAAAGTTAATGGAACTTGGTGAAAACATGTAATTCAGCTGCAGTGTGGGGTGCTCACAATCAGGTGCACTCTGAGTGTTGTGAGTTATTAATATGAAGTAATTTTATTCCCCTGGAACACTTTTGTAATGCTCAGCTTGGTCTTTGGATTCTCAGGCACCAACCCTGCAAACTCGGGCACTTAACTTTAGTACTGTGAATACTGATTGAAATCACTACTCCTGATACTCAAGTTAAACACATATGCACATGCAGGATTGGGACCCAACCCCTTATCCATAAATAACAGAGTACTTCCGTTGTCTAAGGGTTAGCTATACTCTCTTGTGAAGGAAAATCAAAAGGGGGAAGTGGCCTCTGGTAGCCCAACCTGCCATTTGACGAGAAATAGGAGGGGATGGCCTTTAACAGCTTATTATTTTCATCTCTAGAGCTGAGACCTAGAGGAAAGCTCTCCGTCTCTGTCTTCCTCAGGGTAGCAATAGCTAAGGAGTGGAAGTCTCTCACACTAGGTTCTACCTTGCTTAAATACTTATATGATCCTCATTACTATAGTATCTGAGCACCTCTTTAATATATTTCTCCTCACAATACCCCTGTGAGGCTGGGCAGTATAATTATCCCCATTGTACAGATAGGGGAGCTGAGGCATTGAGAGCTCTTGCTTTCCCTCCTTTACAAGGAACGGACTCTTTCCCTGGAGGTCTGTAGTAACTCATCTGGAATGGAACTTGAGGCACATAAAATACCACTTGAATGCAGTTAAGGACAAGGTAAGAAAACCTTTTAAAATGCTTTAATTTCCTTTTATGCCAGACTAATTTTTTTAGTTGGCAGAAGAACTCCAATGTAGAAAGGAGTGGTAGTGTCTGTGTAGAAAGAGGGCTGAGTACATATTGCTAGTTATGCCTCTGCTATTAATAATGGTATCTGTGACTGCTATAATGTTTTATATGTTTAAAATACTTCACAGACATCAGCTTATTAATCATTACTATATAGACCAAATAACAAATGCTACTATCTCCTCCAATATCTCTCCTTTATTATGTGGGTGCAGAGGACCCTGGATTGAGCTGAGTGGCTATGCATAGTAGCTGTTTGGGGATAGCCTGGGCCAGGCCAGAGAACCCCTTGCCCTCTGGATCCTCTATGCCATCTCCCCTCACCCTGCTAAGTAATCAGAGGGCATTAGAGGCTGGAGTAATAGTCAGTCTTTCTACCACCATGTGGATCTTCCATTCATCCCCACCCTCTGCAGGTGCAAGGGATATGGGGAGAAATCCTGTCCCCATTGAAGTCAATGGTACCAGCATTTCACCCATGTAGGCTATTTAGCTCTTAGGCTGGAGATCTCCATTGACTACATGATATGGGCTGATGTTTGGGAGTAGAATTTGGGGTTTCAGATGTAGGTATTTCTGGGATATGTATATATTACAATGGCACTAAATTAAATACTGGATGCAAGGTCTACAGGGCATGTGACTTGTACAAAGCCGAGCACCCTAACCACACTTAATAATAACATGAATGCTTTGGTTGAACACACTGGAAAGATTTCTGTATTTCAAAGGCAGACTGGAAATTATTTCCCCTGTCACCTTCTTTAATAACCCTGCTCACTAGACTTCAGTGTTCTAAGCCAACTAGGTATTTCCTGTTGCATGTATTTTTAAAATGGTTATTCTAGAAGGTTAGCTGAAAATGGATGAGCTGTATTCACTGATACCTAGAACTGGATGTTCTCTCTCTTCCTCCTCCCCCCGGCACTTTCTTAAAAAAAAAAAAAATCCTTTTATAACTCTGGATTTACTCAAATGATCATTTTCAGAATCAAATAATCTTTTCTTGTTTTTAACAATGTTAATTTTGTCTTGTTTTTGGAGTGTAAACTTTCCTAATTCCTGGATTAGCTGTAATTCTAAATTAATACATGTATTCTATATAAATAGTATAGTGCCTACATTGTCTGATTACCAACAAAGCTTGGAATTGCTTGCACCATAATAGTTTTCTGCCACCTGGTGGATATATAGGGTCAGTACCTCAATACTTACAATCTCTTATGTTTTCCTATATTTTTAATGACAAGTATGATTAATTAAATCAGGATTTTTACAGAGTTTCCTTTTTAAGATAATAAGAAACAAAGGGCCAATTCACCATTTCTTGATAACGGTTGGGGAATTATTGTATTTACTACCTGAGTTTCTGCTTTCAGGGATATATCCTGTCATCAGTCTGTATCAAAAATTGGCACAGATTCTATTATATAATGTTGGGATTATTTCTAGAATTGCATATTCCTTAAAGTACTTAAGGTCTGATCCTGATCCCATTAAAATCCATGGCAAAACTTATGTTTTTAATTTGGCAAGAGCAGGTTCTCTAGGCCCAAATACTACACAAAGTGCAAGGCAGTAGAGACAAAGGCTAAGTGTCAACAAAGGGTGATGAACTTCATATGGGATGTTGCCCCACAGTATCAAGCAATGAAACCTTTATTATTTTGGGGCTTTCTACAAACTTGATCATTCTAACACCATTACATGCGAACTTTGTATTATGCAGTAATTATTTTCATTATTTGGCAACACACCTTGCATTTGTCCTTTTGGCCACATACTTACAGTATCACTGAAATGCAGTCACTTCTGGAGTGGATGGCAGTGGCCAGCCAGCCAGCCAACAAATGGCACAAAAGTGTGGAGAAGGCAGGTCCGTCCTTACCCATACGCAAAATACTCAGCTGCGTAGGGCACCAGGAAACTTGAGGTACCAAATTTCCTGGTGCACTGCACAGCTGCGTTCTGCTCTAGCCCCCGCCCCACCTCTGCCCCTACTTCACCCCTTCCCCAAAGTCCCTGCTCTGCTCCCTCCCTTGCCTCTTCCCACCCCTGAGGAGTGCAGCAGGGTCGGGCCTGCACTCACCAGCGGTAGGAAGTGCAGGGACCCGGCCGCAGCCGCGCCGCTGGTGAGTGGTTCCCCCCAAGCCAACCCTCCCCTCCCCCACGGAGGCCTGAGCCCAGCCCCACACAACCCATGGAGGCCTGGGGCCCCACCCCACCCGTTGGGGGGGGGGGGGCTGCATAGGGCCCCAGAATAGCTAGGGACAGCCCTGGGAGAAGGGACACTTTTGGCTAAAAACAATGAAGCAACCCCCTACTTTGTGGAAAGTGTCATAGGATCTCTAACATCCATGCAAAGCAGACAGGCCTTCAGGGAAGGTATGATAATAATAAAAAAGGACGTACACAGTAAACAACTTATGGTTCTCAGTTTATACACCTTGGAAGGATAAAGGGCGGAATTGATGCCAGAAGGATTTTAATCTGTGGTTCCAAAGTCTAGATATTGTCTCTAGGAGTAAAATGATAACAATCACATTTATCTATAGTTACACTGATGAAAAGAAGTTGAGATGTGTTTAGAAGATACAACCTTGTGTCCTGCATTTATTACCTTGGATACAAGGCTGACTCTTCACTCCTAAAGCTATAACTCTTCAGTCACTGAAACTAGAAGCTGCTGTTTTGGCCACCTCATAACTTCCATCTCTTTCCATTAACAAACAAAAATATACAGAGAATGACAACATTGAGAATAAAGGCTTTAAAGTTCAAAAGGGCCTGTTCTCTGCATTATTTCCAATATTTAAATGGGTGCAAAACTTCATGAAATTCACACTACGTTGATTGTGTAATTCTTCATCAAAAAGGCGATAACTGTCCTGCATGCCACAATTATCCCCATAGATAGCACACATGTTTAAATAATTGTTCTCTCAAGATCACTGTATGCACCCAAGTGGGTTCTAGCTAATGTGGTGCTGTACAATTTAAACTGGTGCAACAGTTGATATCAAGAATAATCACAATTTTGGTACAGAAAAGCACAATGAGGGTGTGACTTGGACACCGATAGCTGGAATCGGCACAAGATAATGCAAAACAATCTTTGCACATTAGGGCTGCTCATTCCTGCTTATTCCTCACCTAAAGTCATGATATATTGGTTGTAGCAACAGAACTGGGGAAGGCATTAAGTGTAGTTCAGAGCTGCAGACAATTGATTAAAGTTGGCACAGCTCATCAGATTGTCATTATGCAGAATGCCGGAAGGATGGAGGCATGTACATTTCTTTACCAACATGATTTTATATATGATTTTCAGTAGAGGATTATTCTTTAGAGGCATCTGTACATAGATGTGTATTAGGTGGAGTCAGAAGCTGGGATTTAAAAAAAAAAGATCCTCTTCCTTCACGTCCCATAGATACGTTAAAGATGGGTTTCCACTGTAGGGCAGGGTGCAGCCCATCCTACATGAGAGTGCATGGCAAGGAAACTAAACTGCACTTTAAAAAAAGTGTAGCAAGGGCATATGTATCTGATATCAACAGTTAATAGGATAATTTCTTAGAAATGCCTTTTCTGTAATATTTGTAAAACATTTGCAGGAACATAATCCATAGGGAGAAAGCTGTACCACAGTGGTGTTTTCCCTGCAGATATTTAGGAGAAAAGTCATACAAGTATACAGCCCCTCAAACATCCACTTATTTCAGGGGAGAATCAGTATCCCTGGTTCCTCACGGGGATATTTTGAAATTATTTGCCTGCCTTCTATAAGTCAGAGATGTATATCTGCTTCCTGTTGTTTTTGAGTATTCAACACTTGTTTTGCATCAGCAGTCCAAAGGGTTGGTTGGCATCATATTACTGAGTGATGACATACATAGTATCAATATCAGATGCAAGATTAGAAGAGAAGTCAGTGGCTCAGGTTTAGAATGTTCCTATGTGTGATTGTTTTACGGCAGAAATTATTAGTGTTCTTAATGTTAATAAACTGTTCTGTCATTACCTACACTGGCTGCCTGTTTCTTTAGGCATGTGCTCTACATCCAGGTGCAATATATTGCACAACTAGTGGATGATGCTATGCTGTGCATCTCTGACAATCAGCCCAAAAGGGACATGCCCATGGGCCCACAATGAGTTAGTGGCAGAGCTGAGATTAGAAACAAAGTTTCTGTGACTCCAACTTGAACTTGGTCATTTCCAGGACATAACCTATGGCACATACAGGTGCACCAAAAAGAGAGAGTGATGTTATACAATGCAATTATTTAAAGTGAGGGCCTCTGAAGTTCTGTGGTTGCCACTAAGGCTTTAATTTTGAAAATATAAGTCTGCCTATTATCACTAATACATTCTATCCAAGCTATTCTCTGGGAGAGGGGAGGGTTGGATATGATGTACAAGAGACACTCGGTCAACAGCAGGGAGTCAGAGCTGCCTCTCGTCCTTCAAACCTTTTGAAATAGCACTTTGAACTCGCTGTATTTAAACCAAGTACAGACGCCTTTTTTATTTCAGAATAGGTTTACTGTTCAAAAATGGTATGTACTAAAGCCACAACATTATACATACAGATAAAACATCAGATAATAAAACCTTATTGTATGAGCACTATTGGTTGTAGTACAATCAGATACTTTAAAACTGAAGGAATTTATGTACTCCAAAAAGGTGCAGTAGGCACAATGTATATCCTGTAACTAGCTTTGCAACCGTATAACCATGATTTCACTCTTACAAAGTATTACAAGTGATCAAAAATGTATGCTGAATTTTGACTACTACACACTGAAATCGTAAAATGTATAGCACACTCCACCTTAGTGTTAAAAAAACATGTAAATAAGAACTGTAACATAGAATCAAGGGTCTTAAACAAGAAATAGGCCCTTTAATTTGGGTTCAGAATTCAGATGGAATACATCTATGGCTTTTATTTATGGACATATTTGAAGATAAGTATGCAAATCTTGCAAGTGGCTTAAACAACCAAACCCTGGGACTACATCCCCAACAGACGGCTTATACACTAGAATACTTTAGAGAAACAAAATCAGCAAGGAAACCAGGTATAGGGCATCTGACACTTAGCATGTGCCCCAAATCATGAAACAACCCTATCTCAAGCTATGTCTACACTACCATGGAAAGTTGACCTACATTACGCAACTCCAGCTACATGTAGTTGGAGTCGATGTACCTTAGGTTGAGTTACCGCGGGGTCTACACCGCGGGGTGTCGATGGAAGAAACTCTCCCATTGACTTACCTTACTCTTCTCGTTGGGGGTAGAGCACAGGGATCGACTGGAGAGTGATCTGCTGTTGATTTTGGTGGGTCTTCATTAGACCCACTAAATCAACCACCAGTGGATTGATCTCAGAGCATTGATCCTGGCTGTAGTGTAGACCTGCCCTCAGTTTTCAGAGCAGGCTGTGAGGTACTGCATGAAGAAAAACAAAAAAACCCAATTCCCGCCCTGCCCCAGCCCAAAATAAAGGAACCCAAGAGAAATCAGAGAAGTGAAAAACCTTCAGGTGATATGCTGAACATTAAGTAATGTTTTCTAGAAGATATTAGGATTAATAATTTACAACCAAAAGGGATACAACAGGTCTGTGTAAACTGAAAGCTGAGGGATACTCTACATATACATATTAGAAAAATGTTTGATTAAAATATCCTGTTTTTATAGTCCACTGGCAATATGTATTGCTGAAAAATTGTACTTTTGCATCTTAAAACCCCCCATGATGATTAGAACAGATCTACAAGAATCACACGCTTCCTAGGGGTACATGTTCACCACATCATACATGAATTGTCTAAAAGGTAAAATAAACATCTTAACTGTTTTAAGATTATTTTTGATTAGCAGAAACGTAAAAAGGAATGCACTGAAACATGATTGTAACAAAGTATATCATGCAATATTTTTGGCTTGTTGTGTGCAGTGTAATAGCCAATAATGCAAATGGAGTATTTTTTTTTTTTAAAATCCCTTATGTTCACATGACATCATGTAGAATCAAAACCGTAAATGAAGGCAAACTGTGTGGAAACTTTAAAAATAACAGAATGCCTAATAAAAGCGTGCCAGACATGTCATTGTTTCTAATGTACAGAGCTGCTGTTTGAAGACCTACTGCAGCAGTATGAGCTACTGTTACTTCTAGTTCTTTATGTTGCTGTTTTATTTAGGCTGACCTTGATCTGAGATCGTGGTCAGCAGGTGCTGTATGGCATTAGGAAGTTAACCTACAATCTCTGCAGGTTCAGTGACCAACTTAGATCCATCCCAGGCTGTCTTGAACTGTTCAGGAACAGGAAATTCTTTCTGGTAAATGGAAAGAGCAACAACAATTGTTAGATAAACAGTGGATATCTTATAAAAACTGATGGAGTACTATTAGTGCTGCATGATTGACAAGGCATTTATAACTCAGACATGCCTGGATTACAAAGAGGCCTTCTTCATTGCGGGCAGGAAACTGTTTCAATGCCACACAGAAAATAAGCTCATTACTACTATAATTCATATAGCTTTGTTCATGTGCTAGTTTGTAACAGTCCCCTTTCCTCATTATTTGGGCAAACTACGTCAATATACCTTGTTTCAAAAAAGACTATGGACTCCATTAGCAGGCAGCCAAGCTAACTGGATGGGAATGTAGAAAAGAAGGACTTAAACCTGGTAAGGTAATGACAAGACTAACAGGAATTTTAAAGAGAAAAGTGATGTCCTACAGAGCAAAACCCATGGTCAATCCCCAGAATTTGGTGGCAGATTTAATCTCAGACCTCAAGATAATTGTTCACCAGTCTTAGGTGGATGAACAAAGGTGCATGTAACAAAAACACTGTCACATTACCACTTTAACAGTGAAGCATTCCAAAAGACACAATATGTACAGTCAATGATGCAGGACTTCACGGGAGTCCTTAGCTCATTCAGTGGGCACCTGTGAAGGTGGCCAGGGACTCTGTTGGAGCCCTGGCCTCAGGTTATGCACACCCTGTATGGTAAAAATTGTGTGATACTCCTAAGATGTGGAAGAGAGGGCTCCTTTCTTCAGACCCTGCAAGGGCATTCAGTAGACTTACATTTTCTTAAATGACTAGTGATTTTGGGTACCCAGCTCAAGACACGTTTAAAGGGGCCTGATCTACAGAAAGTGCTTAGCAACCATCCTCTGAAAATGAGGCCCTTTTAAGGTGTCTGAAGTTGGGCACCCAGGACCACTAGTCACTGCTGAACATTTAGGGTATAGTGTCTAGTGTGTGTGGTTTTTTTAATTAACAAAAAACTCCCCAATGGAATTGGAGCACAAAAATATTAAGAAAACATTAAGATAGCCTGGTTAAGCCCTCAGTAAAGTTGCATACACAACTTTAACCCTGCCCCTTTGTGTGTCTGTATTACAACACAGTCTAACTATATGATAACCTGCTACTGTATTGCCTGCAGTGAATGAGGCATGGCTCCACAGGAGGTGCTGAGATACAGCAGTCCTAGGTATAGTATGAGAACCTCCGTACAAGAGACCTGAAGCAAGGGCTCTGAAACGTGCACCTTATGTATGAATGGCTTTCCTGGACTCTGTCTGGCATGCGCAGAAAGTACTGCAAGATACAAGCTTTTTGTAAGTGTATAGTATTTAAAAATACATTGTATTATTTGAGAATTAATATGGGATTATGTTGACTTAACACTGGCATTTCCTGACCTTTGAGTTAATGTTCTTATAATGTGTGGCAGGAAATTATAGTTAGATATATAGATAAATTATAGTTATGGCACAGTCAGGGAACTATGATGTGATTGGAATAACAGAGACTTGGTGGGACAACTCACATGACTGGAGTACTGTCATGGATGGATATAAACTGTTCAGGAAGGACAGGCAGGGCAGAAAAGGTGGGGGAGTTGCGTTGTATGTAAGAGAGGAGTATGACTGCTCAGAGCTCCGGTATGAAACTGCAGAAAAACCTGAGAGTCTCTGGATAAAGTTGAGAAGTGGGAGCAACAAGGGTGATGTTGTGGTTGGAGTCTGCTATAGACCACCAGACCAGGGGGATGAGGTGGACGAGGCTTTCTTCTGGCAACTAGCAGAAATTGCTAGATCACAGGCCCTGGTTCTCATGGGAGACTTTAATCACCCTGATATCTGCTGGGAGAGCAATACAGCGGTGCACAGGCAATCCAGGAAATTTTTGGAAAGTGTAGGGGACAATTTCCTGGTGCAAGTGCTGGAGGAACCAACTAGGGGCAAAGCTTTTCTTGACCTGCTGCTCACAAACAGGGAAGAACTAGTAGGGGAAGCAAAAGTGGATGGGAACCTGGGAGGCAGTGACCATGAGATGGTCGAGTTCAGGATCCTGACACAAGGAAGAAAGGAGAGCAGCAGAATACGGACCCTGGACTTCAGAAAAGCAGACTTTGACTCCCTCAGGGAACAGATGGGCAGGATCCCCTGGGAGAATAACATGAAGGGCAAAGGGGTCCAGGAGAGCTGGCTGTATTTTAAAGAATCCTTATTGAGGTTGCAGGAACAAACCATCCCGATGTGTAGAAAGAACAGTAAATATGGCAGGCGACCAGCTTGGCTAAACAGTGAAATCCTTGCTGATCTTAAATGCAAAAAAGAGGCTTATAAGAAGTGGAAGATTGGACAAATGACCAGGGAGGAGTATAAAAATATTGCTCAGGCGTGCAGGAGTGAAATCAGGAAGGCCAAATCACACTTGGAGTTGCAGTTAGCAAGAGATGTTAAGAGTAACAAGAAGGGTTTCTTCAGGTATGTTAGCAACAAGAAGAAAATCAAGGAAAGTGTGGGCCCCTTACTGAATGAGGAAGGCAACCTAGTGACAGAGGATGTGGAAAAAGCTAATGTACTCAATGATTTTTTTGCCTCTGTCTTCACGCACAAGGTCAGCTCCCAGATTGCTGCACTGGGCAGTACAGCATGGGGAGAAGGTGACCAACCCTCTGTGGAGAAAGAAGTGGTTCAGGACTATTTAGAAAAACTGGACGTGCACAAGTCCATGGGGCCGGATGCGCTGCATCCGAGGGTGCTAAAAGAGTTGGCGGGTGAGATTGCAGAGCCATTAGCCATTATTTTTGAAAACTCATGGCGATCGGGGGAGGTCCCAGATGACTGGAAAAAGGCTAATGTAGTGCCCATCTTTAAAAAAGGGAAGAAGGAGGATCCGGGGAACTACAGGCCAGTCAGCCTCACCTCAGTCCCTGGAAAAATCATGGAGCAGGTCCTCAAGGAATCAATTATGAAACATTTAGAGGAGAGGAAAGTGATCAGGAACAGTCAGCATGGATTCACGAAGGGGAAGTCGTGCCTGACTAACCTAATTGCCTTCTATGATGAGATAACTGGCTCTGTGGATGAGGGGAAAGCAGTGGATGTGTTATTTCTTGACTTTAGCAAAGCTTTTGATACGGTCTCCCACAGTATTCTTGCCACCAAGTTAAAGAAGTATGGGCTGGATGAATGGACTGTAAGGTGGATAGAAAGCTGGCTAGATCATCGGGCTCAACGGGTAGTGATCAATGGCTCCATGTCTAGTTGGCAGCCGGTTTCAAGTGGAGTGCCCCAAGGGTCGGTCCTGGGGCCGGTTTTGTTTAATATCTTTATTAATGATCTGGAGGATGGTGTGGACTGCACTCTCAGCAAGTTTGCAGATGACACTAAACTAGGAGGCGTAGTAGATACACTAGAGGGTAGGGATCGGATACAGAGGGACCTAGACAAATTAGAGGATTGGGCAGAAAAAAACCTGATGAGGTTCAACAAGGACAAGTGCAGAGTCCTGCACTTAGGACGGAAGAATCCCATGCACTGCTACAGACTAGGGACCGAATGGCTAGGTAGCAGTTCTGCTGAAAAGGACCTAGGGGTCACAGTGGACGAGAAGCTGGATATGAGTCAACAGTGTGCTCTTGTTGCCAAGAAGGCTAACGGCATTTTAGGCTGTATAAGTAGGGGCATTGCCAGCAGATCGAGGAACGTGATCGTTCCCCTTTATTCGACATTGGTGAGGCCTCATCTGGAATACTGTGTCCAGTTTTGGGCCCCACACTACAAGAAGGATGTGGAAAAATTGGAAAGAGTCCAGCGGAGGGCAACAAAAATGATTAGGGGTCTGGAGCACATGACTTATGAGGAGAAGCTGAGAGAACTGGGATTGTTTAGTCTCCAGAAGAGAAGAATGAGGGGGGATTTGATAGCAGCCTTCAACTACCTGAAGGGGGGTTCCAAAGAGGATGGAGCTCGGCTGTTCTCAGTGGTGGCAGATGACAGAACAAGGAGCAATGGTCTCAAGTTGCAGTGGGGGAGGTCCAGGTTGGATATCAGGAAAAACTATTTCACTAGGAGGGTGGTGAAACACTGGAATGCGTTACCTAGGGAGATGGTGGAGTCTCCTTCCTTGGAGGTTTTTAAGGCCCGGCTTGGCAAAGCCCTGGCTGGGATGATTTAGCTGGGAATTGGTCCTGCTTTGAGCAGGGGGTTGGACTAGATGACCTCTTGAGGTCCCTTCCAACTCTGATATTCTATGATTCTATGATTCTATGAAATCTGTTTCACACAGTCTAGAGACTAAATTGACATAGGAGACACTGAATTATTTTCCATCACAATGGAAGGAGATAAAGGCTCTTTTAATGTACGGAATTACCTTGCACCCCAGGAAAAGGTGTTCTTCGATGGACTGTAGCTGAAACTATTGGTGTATGAAAGAGGGTTTATTTCTATGGTTTGAATCACACCTTGCTGGGGGGAAAATTGTGGCACTTTATAACTCCTACTTGCCTAGTAATATGAAAGGCTAATCACTACACAGATTAAAAGAGGGAGAAAAATTGAGTCTTTTAAAAATATTCCACTTACATAATCTCCATTTAGGGGGATGAGAATGTTCATTTCAGATGACTTGGCACTCACAATCTCACAGTCTAATGAATCTTCACTGAGGTATATGTGGCAGCCTTCTGTCTTGTTAATTGAAATGGTTGGCACTTTCCCCATTACCTGAAGAACAATAAATGCACCTAATACCAAATGTCACTGTGTCAGTGAAAGTAACAGCTGATAACAAAACCCCCACCCACCTTCTGATCCTGGCTTTGGCCACCAACCTCTGATGTATGGCAGCTGCATTTACATTTGGGGATTTAAACAGACTGGCATTGACCAATTAATAGATGGTGGGAAGGCTGCTACTGTATAACTGTATTAAATGTTATTCTTTAGCCCTGAAGTTCTAAAACATCAACTTTTAAACTACAAGCCTCTACTCCTCACACTCACACTCACACACAGAGTCTCCACCCCTTGGTACTTTTTACCAAAGGGGATAAGTTCATGGGACACACACCCACCCACCCGTACTAGTGCATAGCTTGCATGTACGTCAGTGGGACTTATGGGGAAACAGTTCCCCCACACACATACAGAGTGACTGACTGCAAATACTCCTTCACTAGAGAGATGCTCTATAAGTTTCTGCATAAAACATTCTGCAGCCTGAAGGATCTCTGAGGTATTGCAGCACATAGTAAGAAAGGATTTTTTTTTCTTCCCGTGCCAGCTATGGTACAGCTCTAAAAGTGTATTGAAATTGATTACAATTTAAATTAAACGGACATTTATTTAAGTCAGTTTGAAAGCAAGTGCAAGATTTACTTGAGGCGAGAAGAGGAAACAAGCCAACTCCTCTTTGCATCTGTGGGGTTGTAAACAACTCCAGAGGACAAAGTGATTGAGTCACTGTTTGTCAGTAAGAATCCCCTTCTCTGCCCTGCCCCACTCCCCCCCGAAAAGCAGTAACTAGAGCCCCATGATATATGCTCGCCAAGGTATCAAAAGGACAGAGGTTAGTTAGGGTCAGAAGACAGCAGCAGCAGCAAGGGATATATATTCACATGTAAATAAAAAGGAGTGTTTGCTCACATCATTCACATTAATACATTTCAGATTCAGTTCCTGAACAACATGCTGATAAACACAGAGTGTTAAGTGACCGTGGCTTTGATTCTATGGCTAGTCTGTGCAAGTGGAGCACTGTGTCTAGATTGATTTTAATGGAGCTCCATTGAGGCGAAAGCATGCTCCTATATGGATCATATGTATGACTGGGGATATTTTATTTGATTAAATATTAACCCAGCAGAAAAAAAAATCAGTAAATCGTTATACTGGTGGGGGTCAAGAGCCAAGAGCATTGCACTATTATTGCTATTTATGGCAAGATCTGCTTGTGAATTCCAGTGATCTGTTACATTAACGTATCATTCATATGACCAAACCTGCGAAGTGCTGACAGAGTTCAGGTGCTCAGGATCAAACCCTTAGAAAGAAGACCGCAGCCTGCTTCAAGCAGCAGTTGTTCAGCCTGACTCATACTTTTCTTTAAGTGCAAGACCAGCCATGCTATAAGGCACTGAAATCTTATGCAACATTCATGAAGCCTGAATCATCAAAAGCATTTTGATTTTAACAAATATATTTCTCCCTTATTTGAATTTTAAAAAGATGTGGCATTCCTATTCATTATGTATAGATTTTTCAGCTTTGGTGAATAGTTCTAGTGCTAACAATGAAAATCCTCTATTGAAAAAAGATCACTGTTTCCTAAATAATCATGCCCTTTTTTCTCTCCCAACTGCCTCTTTCCCACAAAAGGAAATGTAGTAATTACCAATAAAATTATTGGTTAATGTTCAGAAGTAGACACGTAGCTAGTAGTAATGGCATCCACTTGTTTAACATTTAAAAGATACAAAATATCTTGCTGTTCCTCTCCCTGTGGTGGCTTTGAGCCACGTTTCTGAAGCATGGTACAGTATTCTTCTTTATTAATGTCACTCACTCTGCTGTATCAGCCCATCTACATGTAAGTAGAAGACCCCACTGATTTCAGTGAGGAATGTGAGCCTCGAAACCGATGGCAGGATATGAGCTGATGAATGTTTCGAGGGTTTTATTTTTTATTGATATTTTAAAGAAAAGCCATTGTTTGCCCTTCTCCCAGCAAAGCCGGAGAAGCCATTTCAATTCCATTCTGTTGCTAACAGGGTAGACTTTCAAGGGCGCAGCACCTAGCTCTCAATTAAAGTAATTGAGAGTTAGGTGCCATTTGAAAATCTACCCCAATATCCTCAGTGGGCAAATGGAGAAAATTAGCTGAGCCTCACAACCACCTTCTTGACTTTAGCACCAATTAGGCAAAAATGAGTGGCACTATGCCATGAAGCTTTGCCAAACTCTGGCACTGATGGACCAGGATGCTAGGGACTGTTCATTGAGAGAACCTGACCAGCACTCTCCAGAAGTAACAGTTCCCAGACTATCAGAAAATACCTCTGCTGATCTCAACTATGGCACCAGAACATTAAAGAAAGGTGTTCTCGAAAGGGAGCCTTGATCAGTGGCACTTGAAAACTCAAAAGCAAAAACAATAGTAACTCTCAACCTTTTTCTAGACAAGTTAGAAGAATTTACTGCATCTAAAAGGTAACTTTTGGAAATATAGAATTTTTTTGTATACTCCAGGGAAGCTGAAATCATCTCGAGTAGCCGAATATCACTTTGAAGTTGTTGGTTCTTTTCTTCTTTTCTAATTGGATGTTTACCTGAATCTGAATATCCCTGGAATTGATCACTTCCACGATACCCACGACGTTGTCAAACACAAGGCCAAACTTTCTGCAGTTGTCTACAAACAAACAAACCCCAAACAAATGAAGGCATAAAAAAAAGATGTCTTTTTTTCTTTTTTTTTTTAAATTACATGACCACATTAGAAACTAAAATGCTTCCACCCTGCAATGACTTACATGTGTGAGTAACTTTACACAGGACAATTCATGTCCATAAAGTTAACTGCATGTGCAAATCTTTCCAGGACTTACTGCCCCAAAGCTCATATGTGAGACTGTTCACTCACCAATTGTAATGGAATTTATTTTTCCTTTCATTTGTATTGTAGATTTGTTGCATTTAAAAATGTAAGCCACTTGCTTGAGTTCAGTATCAGTAATAACAAGGTCGTTCTTATCCTCTTGGTATTCCTGTTTAAAAAACACATATATTGGTTTCACTATCTTTAATAAGGCAGCAATAAGGTAGACTTTAAGCACAACTTATTCCAGTCATTGCATCTTCACATAGAAAGAGAAGGGGGGGAAAAAAGATTCTCACTTATCTCCGCCTGTGATGAGTCTAACTGACTGGGTTTATGAGGGCACATATTCAGTGTTGTGTGTGCATGACTTAGAGCTGAAGTTTCTGTGTTGTGAAAATCTTAACACTGACCAAGGCAAAAAAATGTTTATTTTGGTACTAGGTTCTTATACATTCAACTATTTAAAACTATTCCAGTGAAGTTGTTGCTTGGTTACCACCCAGTTTTAGAACAAGTAGGCTCCTTCAGGAATAGAACAAGTTGTTGGTGCCATACTGTTATATAATTCATTAGGGTTAGGTGTGAGCAAAGCAGTATCCAACAAGGAGTAGTGCATGAAGACCATCCCTTCTATTTGTAAGACACTGAGGGCCCATTTTGTGCTCAAGACTTCTAATTGATTTCAATGGGAGACTTGAGGTATGTAAGCTACGCACTGCCTGTCCCAGCATGGTAAAACAGAATTCATAGCAAAATGCTGGTCTACTTAGCATGTACACAGGGGCTCTCCCATGTTTTGCCTTTACTGCACTTTCCTGTCTCAGTGAGAGTACCTGGAATATTCTAACACTAGCATAGCACAACCCATGTAAACAATGGCTGTCCCTCATGCACACTGTGACCCATGCAAACAAGGGCCTATGTAAGCTACTAACTGACTAAATCATGTCTTGTCTTCCCCCCTCTTATAAACAACGTAATTTTCCATTTAATAAGTTCTTTGCATGCACATGCAACCCCCCTCCCCCCCAAAAAAACCCTTTGATTAGTTTAATCTGGGAAAGAAGATGAACAATCGTTCTCTCTATTTGTAAATACTATGATATTGTGATGATATGAGTACTGTACCTAGACAGCGGTGCTTCCACTGGCTAATAAATGAGGAGAACTTCCATTGCGTCACAACAACTATATCTCTCGTACGTAAGAATGGCTTGCACGATGGGACCTTACTCAATTGGAGCTCCCTCTGGGTTTCCTGCTGAGGGACTTTTTGACTGAGTTAAGAACTAAAGTATTGGTTCTGAACCTTATAACAGTATTTTCCAGTTCAGGTAAATTATTATACTATTCTCACCAACAAATGAACAAACTTTAAATCCTATAAGAATATTAAGGACTAAGCTGTGGCTAAGTGCAGAGCCACTGTGCCCCCAGAGGAGCACTGGAGAGATGGTACCTAAGGCAGGTACAATCCCTCTAGGAATATTCCAGGCACAAGTACATGTGTATATGAGATGTGAGCTGAACTTACCACTCTCCATTTTTTTCCCTCTAGTTCTAACAAAGGAGAATGGATCTGCTGAGGAGAATTTTTGGGAGAAGTGGGGCTTGGAGTATGGCTTTTTGTAGGAGAACGAACTGGCGGACCCTGAGCACGTAGATTGGGATTCTTATGGGTCTTCTGGTCATCTGAGACATGTCGTAGCCCTAAAAAAACAAACAAAAATAAACAAAGAGGTGCTAATATGCCTAAGAGTCTCTCTCACAGCATTAGGCCCCTAGGGAGGTTAATATTAAAACAGGGAAGAGAATACCATAGTTAATTTGATTACAATTGTATTAAAATGTCCAACATGCTTTTATGCTGCCAAAAAGGAACTCTCTGGCCTCATACTTTTAAATAAAAGTTTTTTTACTGTGAATGGGCTGGTGTTATGTCTTCACAGATAAGCTTAGCAATGTCTATTGGCATCTCTCTGTATAGATCTAACGGTTCACTATATCTGTAGTGATCTGTGCCTGCTGCCACTCCATTCATTTTATAGATTCATCTGTGAAAATTAGATTGTCTATCTAATCTGATTGTAATGCACCCATCCTCAGAATACCTAGGACCGAAAACTGAACTTTACTGTACTGCGTATATTTCAACTCAAAGCTGTGCACACTAATTAAGACTATCCAGTCTTCTTGAGAAAAGCTTAATAGCTTTATCTAGGTGTTCTTACAACAACATTATACAGCGATATAGCAATCGGTACCTGCTTATCTAAACCAATGTCTCCATACAAATCAGTGTACTGGGTGTGAAAATGCAGAGTGGACAAATTCTGGTCCCAGTGACACCTGGGCACTGCCACTGAAGTCAACAGGACCCGAAGTGTCAAACTTGGGTGCTTATAATAAGGTGCCCAAATTCACACTGAGAGATCTAAATAAGTGGCCTGAATTTCAAAGTAGCAGCCGTGTTAGTCTGTATCTGCAAAAAGAAGAACAGGAGTACTTGTGGCACCTTAGAGACTAACAAATTTATTAGAGCATAAGCTTTCGTGGACTACAGCCCACTTCTTCGGATGCANAATTTATTAGAGCATAAGCTTTCGTGGACTACAGCCCACTTCTTCGGATGCATATAGACTATATGCATCCGAAGAAGTGGGCTGTAGTCCACAAAAGCTTATGCTCTAATAAATTTGTTAGTCTCTAAGGTGCATAGTCTATATGCATCCGAAGAAGTGGGCTGTAGTCCACGAAAGCTTATGCTCTAATAAATTTGTTAGTCTCTAAGGTGCCACAAGTACTCCTGTTCTTCTTTTTGCTGAATTTCAAAGGTGCTGAGCACCTATGAGATCCTAATTATTCAATGGGAGTTGCCAGTGCTCAATATCTCTGAAAATCCGGCTATTTATTTGGGTGGCTCAGTATGAATTTAGATGCCTAAATTCAGGCTTCCAAGCTTAAAAATATACTGGCTTTTGGCTGTATGGATGTGACTGAAGGGAGAATTTGGCTAAGGATGGTTAGCAGTAGCTAGTATCAGTTGGCTGAAGAGTGACCAGTTGAACTATTTCCCTCTAACCTTTGGTAATTGCCTCTCCCTGGTTAAGCTGGGCAAACAAGGCTGAGCGAGACGTGGTTGCTTCATCCTTTCCACTGTCTGTATCGAAGACAGGAGGAGGTCCTGGGGGCAGCGGTGGAGGTGGGGGTGGTGGGAGGCACTGCCCACTTGTTAGAGTGGACAATACAGATGCTGTTGATGCAGTTGGACCCTATGCGTGAGAGAGATGGAAAATATGTTTAATACAGTTTTTCAGAAAACCCTCTATTATGGAATCTCTTACTACTTTTCATCCTTGAATGTCGCTGGGAGTTGGACTTCAGCCACCAGTGGACTTGGGAAAAATTGAGGGCACCAATGAATGAACTTACACTATGAAGCTCTCTTAATATACAAGGAAGAAGGTTTCTTCTTTCCCCAAATACCCAGATAAAATAAAACCCAGAATGATGCACATTCAGTATAGGCCAGACAAATAAAAAAGCATTTCACTTTAATTTCCAGTGATGATAACACAATGAATAACAGGGTGGAACTTGGCCAGCCAGTTATACATATGCAAAGTGGGTATAAAATGCTACCATTCGGATTTTGCATATACTTTGCAACTTGGTGTAAGGCTGTGGTGACTCAGGCTGTTAAATTCAACACTATATTTCAGAATTCTGATTTGACTGCTTTTTATTTTTTTTTTAATTTCTATACATTTCTAACACAATAGCTCCAGGTGCATTCATAATACATAATGACTGGAAGATAGCTAATATAATGCCAATATTTAAAAAGGGCTCTAGAGGTGATCCCGGCAATTACAGACCGGTAAGTCTAACGGCGGTACTGGGCAAATTAGTCAAAACAATAGTAAAGAATAAAATTGCCAGTCACATAGAAGAACATAAATTGTTGAGCAAAAGTCAACATGGTTTCTCTAAAGGTAAATCGTGTCTTACTAATCTATTAGAGTTCTTTGAAGGGGTCAACAAACATGTGAACAAGGGGGATCCAGTGGACATAGTGTACTTAGATTTCCGGAAAGCCTTTGACAAGGTCCCTCACCAAAGGCTCTTATGTAAATTAAGTTGGCATGGGATAAAAGGGAAGGTCCTTTCATGGATTGAGAACTGGTTAAAAGACAGGGAAAAAGGGTAGGAATTAATGGTAAATTCTCAGATTGGAGAGGGGTAACTAGTGGTGTTCCCCAAGGGTCAGTCCTAGGACCAATCCAATTCAACTTATTCATAAATGATCTGGAGAAAGGGGTAAAAAGTGAGGTGGCAAAGTTTGCAGATGATACTAAACTGCTCAAGATAGTTAAGATCAAAGCAGACTGTGAAGAACTTCAAAAAGATCTCACAAAACTAAGTGATTGGGCAACAAAATGGCAAATGAAATTTAATGTGGATAATTGTAAAGTAATGCACAGTGGAAAAAATAACCCCAACTATACATACAATATGATGGGGGGGGGGCTAATTTAGCTACAACAAATCAGGAAAAAGATCTTGGAGTCATAGTGGATAGTTCTCTGAAGATGTCCGCGCAGAGACGGTGGGAAAAAAAGCAAACAGGATGTTAGGAATCATTAAAAAGGGGATCGAGAATAAGACGGAAAATATATTATTGCCCTTATATAAATCCATGGTACACCCACATCTTGAATACTGTGTACAGATGTGGTCTCCTCATCTCAAAAAAAGATATACTGGCACTAGAAAAGGTTCAGAGAAGGGCAACTAAAATGATTAGGGGTTTGGAGAGGGTCCCATATGAGGAGAGATTAAAGAGGCTAGGACTTTTCAGCTTGGAAAAGAAGAGACTAAGGGGGGATATGATAGAGGTATATAAAATTGAGTGATGTGGAGAAAGTAGATAAGGAAAAGTTATTTACTTATTCCCATAATACAAGAACTAGGGGTCACCAAATGAAATTAATAGGCAGCAGGTTTAAAACAAATAAAAGGAAATTCTTCCTCACACAGCACACAGTCAACTTGTGGAACTTCTTACCTGAGGAGGTTGTGAAGGCTAGGACTATAACAGCGTTTTAAAAGAGAACTGAATAAATTCATGGAGGTTAAGGCCATTAATGGCTATTAGCCATGATGGGTCAGGAATGGTGTCCCTAGACTCTGTTTGTCAGAGGGTGGAGATGGATGGCAGGAGAGAGATCACTTGATCATTACCTGTTAGTGTCCCTCTGGGGCACCTGGCATGGGGCACTGTCGGGAGACAGGATACTGGGCTAAATGGACCTTTGGTCTGACCCAGTACGGCCATTCTTATGTAAGTTATAGACACATACTGTAATGAGGGACATGGATATAGTTTGAATAAACTACTCTTTCTAGCAATTGGTTTGTATAATCAGCAGTACACGGTATTGGTCTGTCTGAATTATATGTCTATGCCAGTGCACTATGAAAAGAAACAGAATGGCTTTATTAGTAAAAAAAAAAAATCAGATTCAGATCTTAGATTTCTAATTTGTCTGACTCACAGGAAAGTCAGGAAGGATCAAAGGAATTGGGATTCCTTTTTTCTGTCTGACCACTCACTGAGTGTCACTCTGATTCCAAGAATCCCTCATCTGGACAGCACCTCTGCGGAGGAGGACAAAGACTATATTTTATAGGATCCATTATGGAAGATCAGACGTTTGGAATCTATACCTGAAAACCTCATTGTTTCAGGCATAACTACCCCCTAGAAGCAGCAGCCCAGGCTGGTTATATGGAAGTAGCATGAGGCCCTCTGTACCAATTATATCCTGCATGGAGGCTGCACAGGTGGGTTGCTAGGAGAATGGATTCATAAGAGTACCTTGCATCTGTGTGGGTCCAGCACAATCCAATGGGGAAGGCTACAATGGGATGAGGCTGCTGGAAAGGCCATAGGTTCACATGTGAGCAGAGTCCCTGAATTATTCCAGCCCATAGACTAGAATAGCAGTCAAGAGGGTGAAGGCTAGGCTGGGCTGCACAAAACCTGAGATGGGAAGGTGGATTTTTACCTCCACAGCCACTTCACTCCCATAGAGCACAGATACTTGAGCCTTATGTGGGATGGGTAAATTTCTCCATTAAAGAAAAGATAACTTTTTTGTGTGGTTTTGGGATCATTTCCTTTCCCCCCCCCCCCCATGCTGCCCAACTGCCTCACATCCTATTATGGGCCTGGTCTAAAGCCCATTGCAGTCAATGGGAGTCTTTTGTTTTGAGTTCAGCAGGCCTTGGATCAGGCCCTATAACAATAAGGAAGCATTCTGGCAATTGTGTCGGAAGTAAAAACCCTAACCTAACCCTAATAATATATTCAACCAACATTACCTCTGTAATGTACTTTCCCACCGTTTCAGTCTGGAGTAAGATCGTTGCATACAAGTTATGACTCATGTAGTGAGTAAAAGATCAGAACTCTAAACACGGTAAAACCACCAGTGTTTTGTATTCCTCCTGCTCCGTGGGCTAAGTAAACAATAGAGGTTACAAAAATCATTATACTTCCACCATTCTCCTAGAATTCATAGCAGCTCTCACTGAGCCATCAAAGATTGAATGGTAAATAAGCTGCATTTTTCTCTTGTTTCTTACTTTTATGCACATTTAGGTGGCTTGGGAAGGGGAGAAGAGAAAATCACAATCAACTTTGTAACAGAAATCAAGGAAGTTGAAGAGTTAAGTTGAACTTCTGTTGCAAAATTTTTTTTCCTGTGTGCCAAATTCTCTTCTCAATTACAGCCAAGCAACATAGACAGAATATCAGCAGACCACAGAGAAATCAATCGGCACAACAGCCTGGAGTACAATCATGGGTTTTGGAAGAAGGCTATAAAAGTTGCTGACACCGAATAGGGAAGTGTCTAGAACAGTGGTTTTCAACCTTTTCTCATTTGTGGACTCCTAAAAAATTTAGAATGGAGGTGCAGATCCTTTTGAAAATCTTAGACAGTCTGTGGACCCCAGGTGAAAATCACTGGTCTAGAAAAAAGAAGAGTTACAGCCAAGTAATCTTATAAAAATCAACAGAATAACATGGGTGTATGTGAGAGCAGAATTTGTCCCCTTATTTATGCATAGGAAGAGATTCTCAAAAATTAGTCCCACTTTTTAACCTGTCGTGAGTTTCAGTCATAATTTAGGCCATTGAGACATCTAAAAACAAATCTAAAGTAATGAGATTGCTGGGGTATAACTCAGGGCTGAGTTTGCTCCAGTGTATGTACACATCTCAAGGCATGAGGGACTCAGCCGAGGTTCCCAAACACACCCAGTGAACACACCTGGGATAGAATGACAAGAAAAAAGACAGACAAATTTAAATAATTAGGAGGCATACAGAAACATACTGCAAACACTGGTGCTGCTGTCAACTGTCTGTCTCTGTGTGTACTGTGTGTGTCTGTCTCTCTTTTAACCTGTGCAATACTGAGTTGACCAATTGAGATCAAGTAAATATTCATGCTGCATGAAGTTCATTCCATGGAGGAGGACCCATGTGTAGCACAGAGGCTCCTTGGCCAAGAGTCTCCTGTTCTTTTAAAACCAATCTCCCCTCAAACCTGACAATCTCACTACACCAAGCACATGTCTTCCAGGATCTTTAGGCATAAAGAGCCACATGTAAGGTATCTACAGTAAGCTTATAACCAGACATGCCAAACCCTGGGGAAAAACGCAGAAATTGGGGTTGTTTTTGGCTTAATTGGCTTGCGAGTTGCTTGTTGGCTAGTTTTTTGGCATGTAGCTTGTTGCTTCTTTTTTGATCGGCTCCCGGCAAGAGGGCGAGAGAGTCAGGGGTCCACAGCAGGGCCACCACAGTCCCAGACTGCACACCGGGGGGATCTAGTCACAGAGAGTGTTGGGGTTCTTAAGGATTGGCTTGTTTTGGCCTTGTTTTGAAATGGGATTAGCTTGATTTTTGTCTTATTGTGAAAATCAGGGTGCTTATTTACCACGTGAAAGTTAGCAACTGTGCTTAATCTTTGCAAGATATATATGGCTAATATTTAAGGAATATTGTATTTATATTGAAATTAGGCTTTATCAACTTGGAGCAAAAATTAGTCACCAGGTTAGTCTTGGTGATGACATATTCAAGCAGGAGTTGTCACTCCTCCCTACTCAGCTGGTGAGGTAATGCAAGATTCTATTGCCTACCCTTGCCACATTGCAGAACAGTCAATGGGGAAACCATCAAAGACAAATGCCAACAATCAAGGTGGAAGGTGAAAAAGAGGTGGTGGAAAAGAACATTTTAGCAGGCAGGAGATTGCCCTGGGTATGAATAAAAACAAAACACTGTTTCAGTATAACAAAGTGTAGTGAAAGGCGCTCTGGACCCATTCACTGAGGAAACCCTTTAATAAGGGGGCTTTCATGAACGTTTAGATCCCAGTTCTTGGGAAACCAGCCAGCTCTGCAACAAGCTGAACTTTGGGGGGAAGCCTACTTTATTGTATAGGAAAGGTAACTATTGGTAAGCATAGACCCAGGTTTGTGTTTTACGATTGTTTTTTGTTTGTAACCAGTTGTTTCCATCCCTTTCTCTCTAGTTAACTTCTAGTTAAATCTTTATTCTTTCTTAAATAAACCTACTTTTGTTTTATTGTAAGTGTTCACAAGTGCTATGTGGTTTACAGGAGTGGTGGTTTAAGGTTAAACTGGGGTACACTGCACCTCTGGGTGCCGAGAATCTGGAATTTCTGTGAGTAGCCAGTGTCTGGGGCTGGATGTCACAAGGGAATGATTCAAAGGGACTCAAGGCTTGGGGTGCACCTATTGTTACCCTGCAGGGTGAAGACAGGGCTGGCATAGTCCAGAGGAGAGTGCTTGAATGGCTGACGGGTGTCACCTCCCTGACACCACCAGCCTAGTTACCAGAAGGAAAACTCCTTCTTGCTGGAGGCAGGGGGAAGAGAAATGACTCACAGTCCTGGGTACCCCGAGAACCATCACACCATGAAAGGCCCTCATGCTGTGGTATCTCAGGGATTCCACATCTTGGCAAGGGGGCAGGGAGCAGGCAAGCAGACTGGTTGCGCAGGAAAGTCTCTGCACCCCTAGCCTACCAGGGCAATGGGTTTTGTGCTGCTTCCAAATACGCTGGTCTGGAGGGCAGTTTTGGAGTGGTTGGGTTAGGGGGTCCACTGGATCCATACATTGCTCTAGTACCTAGGAATGGCTGCATAGGGATGACAGTCAGGCAGGAATCACCATACAAGCTGGAGTAGTAGCTATGTAAGGGGTATTTTACGGTTGGGTGACCTGTCCCTGAATTGGGGTGAATTCCATTCCTGTCCAATTTCCACTGAGTTCCCTTCACAAAGCCCATTTATTTGTGCTTTGTATTGCATGTTGTGTGTATGTGTGAGCCCCTGGGAATAGGAAAAACAGCACATTATACGCTCACAAAAGTTCATCTTTTCTAATATAGCAGGTGCTTAAAAGGCTTGCTATTTGCAAACAACTCTTTACATTAACTTTGAGCAGATGTCCACAACAATGTATCTTTACACAAAGAGTATTTAAGAGCCATTTGACTAGTGAGGGCTGTTATCTGCAAGCCCCTGTCATCTATTTTCATTTCAGCTGTTCTCCTTGGTAACAGCTGCTCTCCTCAGTGCCCTGGTTTACATACATCCACTCAAATTATGCTCTGGGATGTTTGTTCCCACTTGCATCTTTGGGTGGTCATTTTCCATTTGTAATTAAGACCTTTTTGTTGAAATGGTGTCATCACTTGCAAATGTGCCCCTTGTAAGAAGTATTAGGGAAGTGACTGACTTCAGCACTAGCTAGTTAAAATGACAATTTTATACAAATAAAGGAAGACATCTGAGAAGAAGGGACTGTATCCGTAACTTTAAACCCATATACATTTCATCATACAGTACTAGCAATCTCAATGTGGTTTAAAAGCTTGCTTTAGTGAAGATTTATATAATTGGACAAAGAATTCTTTGTAGCTGTCTGAAGTAAGATCCTATGAACTTTGGAAAGGCTAGAACCTAGCTCTATGTGGAAATAGCTATGTAGGGGACAATAACCTCCATGGGATTATCTTCATGGTGTTTCCTCTGCAGCCTTCCATTGGGGTCAAGGTTTGACCCTGTGTAGGTCAGAATCATCTGCAGAGAGGCCCTGTCTCCATACTGCCTCTGGCTCCCCAGCAGCCCCCTGTACCTCAGTGACACAGTTCCAGTGGAGTCATGCTTATAAAGCTCCAGCAGCTTGTGCATGCCCCAGGAGCCTCTGTAAAAGGGGGATGCTGCTGTGGAAGGGGTGCAGGAATGTAATAGAGACTGTGGCTGTATTATTTCTCCACCCTTAGCTCCACAGAGCTATGACATGTTCCTTCTGACCTACCTCTTTTCCCCCACTGGATGGGCCAGGAAGGTGAAGGAGTAGAATGTTGCATGGAAGAAGCTGATACCCCCACACCATGCTGGAGGGGTGAGATCAAATGTGCAGATCAGTGGGAAGGGATGTTTGGACCCAAAGCTCTTTATTCTGAGTAGCTTCTATATGGTAGCTTTTGGAGCATAATTTAAGCCAGGTAATGTGCCTGAGATAACCTGGCCATTCCAAGTACAATGGCATCAGGCACAGAGGGCCAAATTTATTCCTGTGGCAACTCCTTTGATTCAGTGAAATGACACGAAAGATGAATTTGGCCCAATGCCTGTAGGAGTCTGGGTCTTGCTTACCAGAACTTTCTCTACTTGGGGGGAAAGCACCTATGGCTTCATCTAGAACACAAAGCAACAGCCCATCTCTTGAGTCACGTTAAATGCTGTATGCACATACCATCAGTGCTCCACGTGCTGCCCTGGCACTACCTGTTTGCTGCTACAGGCAATTCCAGGTGTTAGTTATGACCTCTTTAGATCTAAATCATGCCTCATCTTTTTTATTTTTATGTCCCAACGCAGGCATTACAACAACCTACCCAGGCACTCTTGCTGCTAGTTCCCAAGGAAGTTTCTGTAGGGCTCAAAGCAGAAAGGATCTCACTTCTGTCACTCATTGAGTTCAAATTGAGTGAGCCACAGAAAGGTATCTGTCCTTATGGTAGCATCCAGATGCCACAATGAGAAGTGAGGCCTTATTGTGCTAGGTGCTGTACAAACACACATAAAGACATGGGCACGCCTCTCTTTTTGTTCAAGCTTTTAGTGATCTACTGCAGGGTTTTATGTGTAATAACAAGGAAGATGGGAGGATGAGGGTCGTGTGAGATTGCTGCGGAACATTTAAATGGGAACACATCTCATTTTGTAGTCTACTGATTGCTTTTAGTAAGGAAAGACATTGGGTATAATTAGACATTTCTAAATGATACATACAATTATATTGTATATAACTGACATAAGTTAGAAATAAAGTGTATCCCTGTATATCTATTCCAGGATACAGGTGTCTAACTGAGGATGAGACAAGTGGTTTTGGGGGGCATAACCCCCTGAAATTCATTGAACACTTTCCTTTTCAAGGCAACAGATGAATAGGACTCCCAATGGGGAGGTTCACTTTCTCCTCATAAAAGGATACCCCACCTCCCTTTTTATAATCCTAGTTACATGCCTGAAATGATTACTGCTCTGTGTTGTTCTCCTCATACACATGCAGGCACAAAGATGAGGATCGTAGAGCTCAAAATATCATGTAACCGCCTCTGAGAACAGGTGGACTATGACACAGAGACACAGATCTTTTGTTAAGGTGTTTCTTCCATAAAAGTGGCTTAATGTTATGGCCCTATTAACTACAACATGTTAGGCCACCTGTCTGCAAGCATTCATGCTGCCCAATGATATGGAAGTTATAAGATGAAACAGCTGATGTGCAGGGGCTGCAGTCTTTGTGAATTAAAAAAAAATCCTCTTTTTCTGGTGCTCGGCAGGATTATTTATCTGTCTGGCTCTCCAGCTCTGAAGCCGCTTTTATGCATTTGTGCCATTTATCACCTGTTCGGGATTTAACATAGGGCCTATGTCCCCACGGAGCAATGGTACCGTTCAATCATGCAATCAGAGATGCTTTACAAAGTCTGGGTTCTCTAAATCACCCCGGAGCTGAATGTTGATGTACTATCATTAAGTAAAATAATGGGCCTATTTAAGCTGCTTCTTTTTTAAAAGTTAAAAAGAAATGTGGAAATTGATTATAGACATCTTTCTCTCCTTTTCCTTCTATGTATGTTCAGTCCTCCCATTCCATCCCCCTGCTTCCGGAAACTATGGCTGTGTTTATACTACAGCTCAAGCTGCACTTGATGGCTGGTGTCAAACAAGTCTCCTCAGGCTTCCCCTTAACCGGGGCTGAATAATGTTCAGCCACTGGTGTAGATAGGGTCAAATTAGTATATAGTTTTGCCAACCCCTGCTAGAAAGAGTGAGCAAGGACACCTTTCTTAGTAGGTGTGTTGGATATAACCAACCCTATCTACACCAGTGGGAAAACTGATTTCAGCACTGGGTGGTGTTCTGCCATGTTTACATTGAATGTCCTGCGTGGCAGTTTCTATAATGTTAGTGTCTCGGTGGTGAGACTCTGTCTTACAAGGGAAGGGTGACGGCTGAAGCTTTCTTCAGGAACCTCTGCCAGGCAATCTCCAGCTTGGCATTGCACCAGCAAGTCTCGGAGCACAGCGTGTTCTGTGAAATGGAAGTGGCTAACATTAAAGTGATACAAGCTGGTCAGCAAAAATGAGTGAGAGGGAAATACAACATGGGTCAGAAGGATGTCCCAGAGAAGATTTTTTTTTTTTTTTTTGCAGGGGGGAAGGGCGGGGCAAGCCATGTTCTCTTACCAAGACCTAGAGAATTAAAACACTATGTCCAGACTCTGCCCTTACTTATATTTGTGCAGTTCCACTGAGGTGAGTGGAGCTGCACGGCTATAACTCGGGGTAGAATTTAGCCTGATCATGTTAACCCCTTGTTTTATGAAAGATGAGTGTCGCTGGCAATTGTGGGTGCATCGTTTATTTTCTGAAGTTCTTGTTGGAAACATGGAATTGCATCAGGCGTGTGTTTATACCTTCCCAATATCTCTTCTTTTGAGAGGGTGGTCAGAAAAGAAATATGAACTGTACTCCACGTAAGAATGCAAGACTTATAATTCCCCCTGGACGTGGCTATGTGGCTTCTCGATAAATGGGTCAAACTAAACCTAGCATGAGGGATATACTATAAAGATAGCATGAGGTTGCTGGTTGCAAAAATCAGCCTTTGCAGCCTCCTCATCTGAGCAGGCAGATGGTAGGGACGAGACAAAGTTTTATGGGAAAATATTGCGGTGTTAAAGGAAATGGTGGAGATTCCATGAGAGAATGTCTAGAGGAGGCTTATATAGCTGGGAATGAAATGCCAAATGATTGTATTGGGACTAATATACGGGCAGACTGGCATGCTAATTTATGGGCTGCAGTACTTACCACTGTTTGATCTATCTCTGGTTCTCGCTGAAGATGCTTATGGAAGTTTTAATCAACATTGCAGTTTTTTAAAGAACATTTAAAAATATTATGTATTCCATTATTAATATTTTAGAAAAATATGTGTTAGGAGGTAAGACTTGCAGACACAGATAAAACTCTCATTGGCTTCAGTGGGAGTAGGATCGGGCCACTGTAAATAAATCTCAATTTTGAAACTGTTGGTAAATTGAAGATTTTCTCCTAGGTATCTGTGTTTGATTTATAAATGGGGAAAATGTTTAGTGTTTCCTTGAGATTGTGTTAAAGAGAACATTATCACTATATTCACTACTATTTTGAGACTATTTCATCAAATCGAAAACTGGTAAATTTTGTCCCAAATGACCATGATCTACAAAAAACAATTTATCCCAGCTCTATACAAGTAAGTTGAGATTAATGTTTTGGAAAATAATCCTCAAGCAGTATTTGTTTGTTAGCACTGATTTGAGGTACAGTTAGCTACAGCAAACTCTCCTTATTGCCAGTTGTTTTCAGGTCATAAAGTAAACCTGCATTGTTTCCCTGGTCCCTCCCAACACACTCAACCCTTCCAGCAAACTAAAACTTTTATGAGACATTCCTGATAGCTTATACTACAGCTGTTCAGTCCTTTTCTCAAAAAAGAGGGGGGAAAAGTGGGGTGGGGGGAGGGAGAGAAAGGTAGTTCAGTAGTCTCTTGCATTTCACCAATGACAACTGAAAGAAGGAACAGTTTATTACTACAGCTGTAGATTTCGTCTAGAGTTCAAAAAGTGGTAACAAGGAAACATGGTTGCAACTGTCACAAAACAGAGTAGTTGTTGTGTGGGGGAAATGCTATGCTGATCATTTTCAACAGTTCATTATAATAATGGCTTTGCACTTCAACAGTCTCTTCTGACATCTGAAAATGTCCAAACATTAATTAATTAAATTTTACAAAGCTCTATTAGGTAAGTAAATATTATTATCCCCATTATACAGATGGGTAAATTGAGGCACAACACATAGTGACTTACCTAAGGTCACATAGGAAATGTGTAGTAGAACCAGGTATCATGACTCCCACCCTTTCACGTGATTTCTGAATCTTCACACATTCGAATCAATTCAATGACTCCCAAAAACCTTACTTTGAATTATTTTGGATCATACTGGCAAGAACAGCCTCTTTGAGTTAACACTCATTGAAGTTATGCTTGCATATCATGATGAAAAGATAATTCTATATTTTATTCCATGGGTGTCAGCAGGGCTGAGCGGTGGGCGGCCTGTATGCACTGGTCAATTACCAAGTTGCAGTCAGGAGATGAGTCAGGGTCAAACTGGGTCAGGACACCAGGGAGTCAGGGTCAGGCACCAAGCTACAGACAGCAGGCAAAGAGCACAGTCTGGGACAAACCAGGGTCAGAAGCCAGAGTCTAGGTTCCACAGCAAGGCAAGGTCTGGAGAAGAAGCAAGCAGGCAGTCTGTCATTTCTCAGACAATTCCCCATGATGGCTTCCTGGTTTATATACCAGCATGAGACAATCAGTGGGCTGTGAGGGGCTGCCACTCAGACCCTGTTGGGCAGTATTTACTGCAGTGCCTAGCTTCACAGGGCACTCCAGTGAACACCTAGCTTAAGCTCCCGATGACGATGTTGAATTGTTAGCAGCCCAGAATTCTCATGGTCCAGGTTCTAGTCCCCACCCACCAGTTCTGGGTTGGGTTCTACTTGAGGGTTGGGGGTGGCTCCAGAGCATGCGGTGTGGTGGTGCCCAGGCTGTACCCCCCTACTGGGCCTGGTCTGGTTAATTTCCTGAGCTCTTCTGAGCTGGAGAGGAGGCAATGGTGTGTTCTGGCACCACACAGTAAAAAGAGCTTCACTGCTGTCTGTTTTCTCCTGAGGTCAGGTGTTGGTGACCCACGTTGACCTATATGGATTCAGGACTGGGTCCTACAGGCTTTGGTGTAGAGGGTGGACATGGGGTCATCCAGCCACCCCTCATTTCCTCCTGCTACTCACACAGCTGAGAGTTGATGTGAGTTCAGTAGAGGCCTGTAGGCAGGTGGGGCAGGGTCGCTCATCTTTTACATACTCGCTGAGCGCCACCGGAATTGATGTAGTTGGGCAGCATCATTCATTGGACGTCCGCTGCACGCTGTTGGAAATGCCAACATAAGTGGCTGGCCCTTGCTCCTGGCGAAGCTTCCAGAGGGCAGCCTCTGCAGAGCAGCCACAATGTGCGTCATCAAAGATGGTTGAGAAGGCTTGCAAGAGGGAGTCGCAGTCAGAGACCACAGGTCTGCTCTGCTCCAACAGGAGGGAAGCCCAAACGAATGCTTCACAGGCAATCAGGCTGACTATTAGCTCCACCTTTGTCTGGTCTGTGGGGTACATTGGGAGCACAGCAGGAAGAGCAGCCTGCCTTGGTTCAGGAACCCCTGAAATTTCCAACAATTCCTGACAAACTGTTTGGGCAGTGGCACCTCAGGCATTGGTTCAGGCGATGGGTGGTCTGTTGGGCACATACTGTAGCTGCTTCTCCTGTAAGCATGCCAGCTGTTCGTGTAGGGTTGTGCTTTGGCAGTGAGCTGCGTTGCTCAGGTCTGTAGTATGAGGTTCTCCGCCTGCAGGTTGGTGACTTGGTCTTGCAGGTCCCAGGCCCTCGGGGAGCTACTGGTTGGAGGGCAGCCTGCCCCTTCCATCATCTGGGGAGGGGTTGGATGGGTTTAGGGGATTAAGGTGGCCTGAGTAAATTGTCAGGGCTGGGCTGTGGGTAGCCTGTGTGCATGGTCAGTTACCAAACTGCAGGCAGGAGAAGAGTAGCAGAGTTGGGGTCAAGCCATGTCAGGATACCAAGACGTCAGGGTCAGGCACCAGGCAAGTAGCAGGGTCAGAGTCAAGCTGGGTTGGGATATCAAGGAATCAGGGACCAAGTTACAGACAGCAGATAAATAATGGAGACTGGGACAAACCAGGGTCAGAAGTCGGAGTCTAGGGTCCAGAGCAAGGTAAGGTCTGGGGCAGAAGCAAGCAGGCAGTCTGTGTCATTGCTCAGACAGCTCGCCATGATGGCTTCCTGGTTTAAATACCAGCATGAGCCGATCAGTGGGCTGTGAGGGGTGGCTACTCAGGCTCTGCTGAGAGGTACTTCCTCCAATGTCTATCTTCACAAAGTCCTCCAGAGGAAACGTGCCGTAGTCCTAGGTTCTAGTCCCTCAGGTTCTTCCAATGGGAGCCAGTCTTGTGAATAGTTTTTCCATGAGCAAAGTGCCCAGAAATGCACTAACCCTATTTATTATTTGTTAAAAAATTTGCAAATACAGGTGGCTCAGTTCTGCCACCTGTATGCACGTTGAGAAGTAACTTACTCTTCAAATAATTACACATTTCAGTGGGACTGCTTGAGGAATAAGGTATTACTCAACAGGGTTGCAGAATCAAGACCAAAGTGAATAAGGGTGACAGAACAGGGCACATTATCAAAATCTTTGTCTGTACAGATCTATATTTATCAGTGTAAGCACAATAATAAAAGCTGTTAGAGTTCCTGTGATTATATTATGAGGGCTGATTGCTTGTGTGTGCTTTCACCCTTATGTGCCCTGTACTAGTGCCTCTATACTGTACTCCATTAAGACCTATCTGGACCCTTCCTCTTAAAGCATCCAGAACTGGCCAGTGCCAGAGACAGAGATACAGTTCTAGATGCCCTAATGGTCTGATCTAATTTGGTAACTCCTATCTTCTTGATTTTTGTACATTTTCACAAGATATTTGCAAACTGCTTGGGAAAAATTAGTAATTTGCTAATCATTTTCCAAGACAGTTTTTCTCTCTTTAAAAACCCCAAACACACTGATTGATTTATTTTATTTGTGTGTATGTGTGATTTCTAGCATTCCTTGTCCAGTTTTATAAATACCAAAGGCAAATTATTTGTATGACATAGTACTTATAAATATGCATTCAAGTTGTTCAAAAGTTTTTTTTCTATACACAATAGCAATTCTGTACCAACATTTTCTTTCCATAAACATTCCTCTTTCTCAATGCCTAGCCAACCTACCAGTTTTTCCTTTTATGCACATAAGTGGATCCTATTCCTTGCAAAGATTAAGAATTTCGTTTGTAATAGTCCCACAATACCTATCTAAGACCCTGATCCTGCAAACACCTGGGCATGTGCCCAACTTTATGCACTGTGGGACTGGTCCTGACCTGTTGAAGTCCATGGCAAAGATCCCATTGACTTCAATAGTGCAGGATCAGGCCTTGTGAATAGTTCCACTGATTTCACTGGGAGTTAAACCTGTGCTAAATTGGTCAAAAGTTCCCTTTTTAAATGCAGTATCTTTATGATACAGTCACTTTATGCCTGGCCGACACTCTTAGGTGTATCACTTTTGAAAGCCTGAGTATATATTCAGGGATTCACTGAAAACTATCCAAAAACATTGATATGTGACTGTTTAATTCTGACTTTTACTTTTTAAAGAAAAATCATATTACCATTTTAATAACTCATGGATTTGTTACAGGTGTCTGATGGAAAATATCTAAACAGAGAAGATGCATGCTAATTTATTAAACTTCTGACTTTGTAAGGTTCACTTGATGGTATGTCAAAAGAATTACATATCACATCAATAAGAAAATATGTTTAGAATTTGACATTTGAGTCCCAGGTCACCTGAGATTTAACGGAACCATACTTTCAGGATAACCTACTTCAGATATGAGGACATACTTCTAGTGAGTGAAACAAATAATACTATGGATGAAGTAAATAGTCTTTAACCAACTGTGATGGATTGAGTACTGTCTGTGGAGAAGTTATATTTGATATGAACAAATAGTGGGTCTCGCTCTGTTTGCATTCAGCACTCTGACAATTAAACCAAAGGAAACAGAGAGACCCTGGGTGGGAGGTTGAGATGCTGTCTTACAACCAGTCAAATGTATCCTGCAATAGCTACTATTCTGGGAAAGCTTGCAGGTGCACACAAAGCTAAAAATGACTCCTATTTGACAAAATGCAAATGAGATAGCTTTGTCTTATAATATTAGTTCCATACCTGTAAAATTCCATTATGTAAAATAAAATTATTTCTTTTATATATTAGCAGATATAAAATTGGCCCTTATTCTAATGCTCATTTTGCTAACCGGGTAATAGAGTTCCTTAGCCCTGTCTTATAATCATTTCAAAATGGATAATTCTTCTCACACCCACTGACTAGATTAAAATAGAATAGGATGCAGCAAGGGTGTAATTTTATACCAAACACTGAGAAAGAAAGTGAAGTTTAATATTTGAAACCTTTGCTAAATAAAGAACCCCACAAAAAAGCAGCTAATTTCTCAGACACCTCAAAAAAGTTTAATATTTTACTTTGGTTCAGACCAAAAAGTACACACATTTCAGCAAATGCTAGTTTCTTCTTTGTTTGAACTTGAACTTGCACTTGCTATGCTGCATGGTCTTGCATGGTGCTCAGGAAAGCATGCAAAGTTGTAGTCCAGTACAAACCTAAGCAAAGGCTATCCCTAGGCACAAGTAACATGATGTACTAGGCACAGTTGTTTTCCCTGAACAGAAGTAAGTTTCAAACCCCTTGAGTGCAAAGCATGTGCAGTGAATGTATGTGTCTAAAGAGACCTGTCAAGTGTGATCCTTGGCATCCTAATACGTGTTTCTTTCTCTGGGCCAACATAACTCCTATTAAAGTCAGTGGAAAGACTGCCATTGACTACAATAAAAGTTGCATCAGGGCCTTTATCCTGACTCCTACTATTAGGCCGTAGTGATTTGGCAACCATGGGTTTGTAATATTAGAATAAGTCTCAGAACAGGTGGCTTAGTGGTTAGATGCAGTTTATCACATGGATCTCACCTCACATGTGTCATATATACTGGGGGCGGGGGAGAGAGGTATCCTCATAGTTGAAGTTAAAGCTAGCCTCCATTATAAAACATTATTTTAGCTCCTCTATGTCTTTGGATTGGAAAACTGTTTTGGCCTGAAACGGTGACATTCTGGTGACTTGTCCCATCCCACTTAATTACAAATTTTAAAACTGTCTTTATTTGCGTACACAAAAGAAACTATGAACAATATTGTATGTGTGTGCTTTAAAAAAAAAAAATAGGACACTCCAAAACCAAAAAACTGTTAATGACATTTCAGGGCCTAAGACATTTTGACTCACATCAAGAATTCCTCTAACTAGATAATAAGTATGTGAGTACATTCTTTAGAATCCCAAGAAGAATCTTAGACTCTTACATTTTTATATTGACAGGGGATCAAAATCCTTGCATGTGTGTCAAACACAGCAAATTCTTTATTCTTAAAGTTTAACCCTATTTAAGAGAAGAATAGACAACAGATTGCCAGATGATCCTCTCATGCGGTTACACATCATAGCTGTAACACAATGAAAATGTACTTATATTGTATATATGTACACACAATATATACACACAGCATGGAGCTCAATAATTATTTATATTCATATAACATAGTAAAATAAAATTATCTATACTATAATAACGTGGTACGTGTCCCTTGTATTTCTTTTTCTCATTATTAAACCTTCCTCTTCTCTGTCTTTCCCTCCCATTCTTCCACCTTTCACTCTCTCTCCTTAATTTTTATCCCCTTCTTAATCTTTTTTCTGCTCTCTATCCCCCCCAGCAATGGCGCACCGGACCTGGAGAATCTAATTTTCCTACTCCTCCCACATTGCTGCTGAGAACTAGGAGCCCAAAGAATTTCTCCCCCTCCCCAAACGTCTAGGCCACAATTGTCCTGAAGCATCGTTCCATCCATCTTTCGCACATGTTTCAGCTGTTCTCGGCAGAGAGCAAAAAGAATGTCACTTCTGCTACTGGCTAAGAACAGTGAGCTGTGACTGTTGCCTGCTCTGCCCTGGAGAAGCACAGTTGTACAGCAATACAGCCAGCACTATTTTGTCTCTGATTTCTGTAAGATATAAAATTTCTGGGGAGGTTTCACCTCCCTGGGGCCCATCAGTCGTGATGCTTTGGCAAAGTGAAAGGAAAGATGAGGGTAGAGATGGCACTACCCACAAATGCAGATTAAAGAAAGAAAAGTCCTGCAGCCAGCGTGCATTGAGCCTAGTTTGTTCATGTCTGATGACTATTTGATTACGATGTCCACCTCTGCCCGCTCAGGTCTCCATTTTATTTTATCAATGCACCCAACCCACTTTAGATCTTTCATACTAGGAGACTAAGGCTTTGTCTACACCAGCTTTTGTCAGCAAAACTTTTGTCAGTCAGGGGTGTGAAAAAACACTCCCCTGACCAACATCAGTTCTGCCGGCAAAAGTGCCAATGTAGATAGGGCTATGTCGGCGGGAGATGCTCTCCTGACGACATAGCTACCACTGCTCATTGGGGGTGGTTTAATTATGCCAGCAGTAGAGCTCTCTCCTGCCGGCTTAGAGCAGCTACACAGGAGACCTTACAGTGCAGTGGTACAGCTGTGTCGCTGTAAGGTCTGTAGTGTAGACATGGGTAGCTTTTTAGGCTTACTACAACGTTCACTGCTTTGCACTGTCAGCTTTTGTTTTGAATCTTCTTCCTGTGTCACATTTGTCTTATCCCCTTCTTAAAATATTTTAAAAATTTTAAATACAGAAATGTCTTTTTTTTTTTTTTTTTTTTTAGTCCTTTCCTCTCCCAGAGATAATGTTTGGGCTCACTGCAGTAATGCCAGAATCTGGTAAAAGCAGAATCAGCTAGTGTTGTTTTCCTGTTCTGACAGTGAAAGGGGAGGAGCACTCACGGTTTTACTCCAGGTGAGGCCTGTGGTATGATGCTCTTTGATGTAAGCTTGAAGCTCAGTCCAGATGTTCAAGTATGATTTCACCCAATCAACATGACGTAAGTCACTGTAAGGGGGGAAAAAAAAAAGGAAATATTTCTATGTATGATTTAGTGTTTAAATATAGATACTTGCTACCCTGTATTTAAAGCGGACTAGATACTGCATCTGTCACTGGCCACAGACAATTAAGTTACAAGACTGCTGAAAAGACAGGCAGCCCAGCAAACGGTGAGGCCTAGCAGACTGAGATCCTTGCGGAGGAGAGATAAGGGAACAAGAGGGCTCCGGGACAGAATGCTTCCTGCCCAGGCTCAAAGTGAACCAGGGCAGTAATAAAGCAAGATGGGGCCCTGTGCCAGGAATTCAAACCTGGTTCCCCTCAGTGTTTTGATTTTTAGAAAATTAAAGATCAGCGTATTCTGTAAAGTGTCCTGGCTTCTGAGTCCGAAGGTAGCTTGTCGCTCTCCTTTATGCCTCTCAACCCAGCATGTGCTCTGCTACCCTTTCCCCTTGGAACATTTTAACCAGCACCTTATAAACTCTTAAACGCAACCAAAATATTAATCTCAAAAGAAAAGGAGGAGTTGTCATAAATGAAGGGTGGTCAGGAAGCAAAGATTATGTGTATCTTTAGGCTAGATAATATGGTGTCACATTATAATTTCTGTTAGACTCATATTTATAAGCCAAGATTTTCAAAAATAAGTTAGGTTCCCAAATTATTATTTAGGCACCTAAATAAGTGGCCTAATTTTCCTAAACTCCAAGCACCCGGATGGTTATCATTGACTGCTATGGGACAATGAGTGGAAGTAAGAATATGCACAGAAGTAACTGTTCATAGGATGGAGCCCTTAATGGTGAAAATCTAGTTAAAGATCATAACAGTGATCACTAAAAGCCTGATCCACGGCCTGTTGGAGTCAATGGAAAGACTCCCATTGATTCCATTGCTTAGCAGTGGGATCAGGTCTTAAAGTAAATGAAGCCTCAGAGGAAAATCTCCACTCTCAAAGCCTGTGTCTTGCTTGTATATTTTTATATAACTTTTCCAGCTCCAATACTCAGAAATATCTTGGTGTGAAATACTAAACAAACATCGTCCCTAAAAATCATGCATGTAGTTTAGTCCTTTGAAAAAGGTGCACTTTCCCCACGGGTGCTTATGCCCCTTCAAAAAGTACATTCTGAAATGGAGCAAAGAATTACCCAGAGAAGATAATTTGGGGCTCCAGCAGGCAATTCATAACTATAATTAAAAGAACTTTCACAAAAATTCAGATCTGCAGATTAATTTTTACTTGGGCAAAAGATTAAATTGTGAGCTGCTTTACCTCGGCTGACCAGAGTGGATGGAAATGTGTAGCAACAGACCTGATCTAAGGACTTAAATCAGGTATGTTCTATAAAAGAACAAAAATGGGTTTTGAATCAGTCTAATTTGTCATGGAAGATGATGGCTAAGGGGGAAAAAAAAACAAATTTGCAGGTATTGTATTTTAGTAACAATATGGTACTAACGGCTAAAAACTGACCCCTCTGCAAAGGCCAAGCGAATGGGATTTGTGCAAGAGTTCTCCAAAGGGGCTCAGAAAAGGAGTCATCCTCTCTCTATCTCAGGCCACAGAACACCAGTAGCACTGCACCGTATCTGCTACTGCAACTACATGCCTCCCTGTGCCCACACCCTTAAGATCGCCATGCATTGGCGCAAAGAGAGCCCTTTGGAAAACTGCATCAAGGGGCAGTAAAGTCTCAACTGCATGGAGCTGGACTCCAGGTGATAGAGCCAAAGTGCAATTTTTCAAGCAGAAAAGCAAGATGGGCAGTCAGGGAATTTCATCTCTGCAGCAGTGTATCAGTCAGACAGGGTAGTGCTGTAGTTGCCTGTGGGGGGGGGGGGGGGGGGGGGGGAGTTCATGTGTTGAATGCTTTTTAATTTTCAAAACACTTTCTTGTGATGTTTTTGCAAATAATACAGTACTCGCTAGCACCTCAGTAAAGCTAGTTCTAAACTATCCATAGAGAAAGTGTGGACATTAACACCAGGCAACATACCTGTTTTTGTAGTCCTTTAACACCCTGTTAGTATAAAAGGTAGCAGCATCATTCATCTCCTTGACATAAGGGCCTGGTTTAGGAGACTAAGAGAACAGCACCATCACCCAAGTATAGCAAGAAAAAAATAAAAGAAGAGAAGATTTAAAACATTAGTCAAAACCCCCCACCAGTATTTTAGACTAAGAGCTTGTCTTCACTACAGGGGAGATCAACGGGGCTGTGAGCGATGCAGCGGGAGATTGATTTAGCGGGTCTAGTGAAGACCCCCTAAATTGACGACAGAGCGCTCTTCAGTCGACTCCGGTACCCCAGCTCTCCAAGAAGAGTAAGGGAAGTCGACCGGAGAGCATCTCCCATCGACACAATGCAGTGAACACACTGGGGTAAGTCAACCTAAGCTACATTATTCACGTAGCTGGAATAGCATAACTTAGGTCGACTTACTCCCCTAGTGTAGACAAGGCCTGAGTGTAGGAGATAAGGAGATGGGAATGCAGAGTTAAATAATATTAGGGACGGCTCTGATTTGATTATTTGTTTATGGAGTACCATTAAGAAATGTGTTTAAAAATGCCCTAGTCTGTGTGTAACTCACCACTGTTATCCACCCAAGTGCAGGAATGCTTTCGCTGACAGCTGAGAGGTGGTTGAACATTTTACTTCCTCGGTTTCTCTCTCTGAAGGTCTGGATTTCCTGGATCTTGTCAGATATTGGTTTGAGCAGCACGGCCATCTCACTCTGCAGGAAAACATGAAACTATTGTTAGCACTGGCAGACTGGAAGACTCTGTGCTCAGTATTTCTCTGCGTAGTGCCATCGATTTAGGGAAGGAATAAAGGTCAATGTCTTGTATCACTTGTAAGCTCACCACACAACTTCATTTGCCCCACTCCAGTTACAACAGCAAAACATCCACCCATTAAATACTGATGTGCATTGCAACGTAAATTACCACCTGAGATGTGTGCTGGAACTAACAAGGACTGTACCAGGGGCAAGGATTGGGTCCAGACTAAGAAGGAGTCTAGTCTGTGAAAGAAGCTTATTGGAACATCTCTGCGGGTGAGATATTACCTGTAATCAGTTTCTTAATGTATTAGGCTTAGACTTGCGTGTTTTGCTTTATTTTGCTTGGTGACTTACTTTGTTCTGTCTGTTATTACTTGAAACCACTTAAATCCTACTTTTTATACTTAATAAAATCACTTTGGTTTATTAATAAACCCAGAGTAAGTGATTAATACCTGGGGGAGCAAACATCTGTGCATATCTCTCTATCAGTGTAATAGAGGGCAGACAATTTATGAGTTTACCCTGTATAAGCTTTGTTCAGAGTAAAACTGATTTATTTAGGGTTTGGATCCCATTGGGAATTGGGTGTCTGGGTGCTGGAGAGGTAACCTGCTGAGCTGGTTTTGGTTAAAGTCTGCAGCTTTGGGGGCATGGCCCAGAACCTGAGTCTGTGTTGCAACAGACTAGCGTGTCAGGCTCAACAAGGCAGGGTTCTGGAGTCTCAAGCTGGCAGGGAAAATGGGCTCCAGAGGTAATTTCAGCACATCAGGTGACAGTCCCAAGGGGTCTCTGTGGCTGAACCCGTCACAGGGGTATCTTCTTTGTCTTCTAGATATACCCTGAAGTTCATGGTCTCTATTCAGACAGGGTAACCTTCCACAGATTCTTTTTTCCTGTGTGCCCCTTCCCTGTTTGCTTCACATCTCTCCATTAATATTTGACTTCATATGTAAATGGGCAGCCATTGTGTTAGTTTACAATGCTTAATTTACATCCCGACAGAGAGAGAGAGAGAGAGAGACATATTTCTTACCTCCCGTTCGGAGGAAAACCTGTTTTTCACCTTTGCTGGTGACAAATATCTTGATACAGACTTAAACATATTTTCAGTGCATATATACATTACATTTCACTATGATAGTAATGACCAGTGTGACACTGACTTTAACTTGAGACCTCACGTGACATTCTTTGGTGAATCAAAATGTACATACTAGAATCAGGATATGCCCATAACCTTATCAGCTGGCATTAAGTGATTCTTGGATCACAGGACCCCACTCCTAAAATGACTCTACATCTTGGAGTTACTGTGACAGTTTTTCATATGATATTCCAGAAACTTCTTTAGGACATTTGGAATGCCCTGGGTTTTCATTTTATCTATCAAAATGTATTTTATGTCTGATTTTGTTTTTTAGAAGTACAAAATATTTGTTTTGATGTATTGCTATACCAAGTAGAATTTGCTCTGTGTTTACCAGCATCAAACAGTCCAATAGAATGAGTACTCAGTGCGATGAACAGCGTTTACAATGAAGAGAAAAGCTGGAAGAGCACAGACATCATTTAAGCTATTAGTTTATTCAGCATGAATATTAATCATACTTGTCCAGTGTATCAGGTAAACTCATTCAGAACATTAAGTTGCTGGAAAATTTACCACATTCAGAAATATACACTTGTTGCTGCAGAGTGAGAATTTATCCGCATCTTCTTGTCTGTAATATAAACTATCTTGCGACCCTAAAATATGTTGCCACAAAAGTGGCTCAGTGTTTGATTTTGAAAGTTCAGTCACCTAACACATGCCACACACTGACATGTGACTGACTTGAGAGAGCACCATTCCTCAGTGCCCACACTCTTTCCTCAAATATAACCGAGGGGAGAAGTTGGCCACTAGTATTTACAGACAAAGTTGTCTGAGACAGATATTTCTTTTCACTTTTCCTAAGAGTGTAACTGTTTGACTGACTTAACTGTTTATTGGAGAAAATTCATTTTTCAGAATACTTTGAGGACTAGCATTACCATGCCACATTATTGTACAATTACCTGCCCAGTCAAGGTGCAGGTCCATTCTGTAGTAAAAAATTGGTATATCAGAGTGCTTAAGTACTACAGTGATGGATGCTATACAATTCCTAAAATAGGTAGGAAGTGTAACAGAGATTAATTAGCAGAAAGACTTTCCAGTCAGCAAAAAAAGATTGATTGATTGTAAGTGGCTTCATTTGCAAAAGATGTATCCAAAAGTGGGATTAGGGGAAAAGGTGAAAGCTCCTAAATGGCCTCTTGAGAGCTACATGTTTTTCTTTTCTGTGTTGGGGGAGAGTTGTGACATAGAGAAGTTCAAATGTTCCCCAGATCAACCAAGGAAAACCTTTACAGGATGACCTTCTTCCTCCCTTGCCATTAAAATATCTCATGACTTCTGATTGGGTAACAATATCTCATGACTTCTGATGGCTGTAAAAAATAACACACAGCAGTAAACTTTGCTTGTTTATTTCCCTCCCCTTTAACATGTGTTTCAAGCCATTCCGCATGACCTAAGCTTCTTAAAATATTCCCCCTACTTAAAATAAATGCGTCAAAGTTACCATAAGTCAACACGTGGTCAAAAGGCTTTCCCAGCAACAGGGGAAAAATCAGGGTTTCAAAAATTTTAAAGGAGTCAGTCTCGAACATTATTGTCACATTGAGAAAGACCAGTGCATCTGTAAAGTTAGTGATATCTGGCCTGCCTCCACAAAGGGAAAAAATATATTTACAATATTAACTGGATCAGAAAGTTAATATCTCTGGCTCCCCAACTACAAGTCATTAAGTCTAAAAAGACCCTGCAATCACTTAAAAATTGGTTGTGTGACCATAATATTAAGTTTGGGAAAGTTCTTGTTTGTTTACAATTTTTATTTTTTCATACAACACTCAGGAATCTGAGTATAACAGTGGCTAGCAAAAATGAAATTAAAAAAATAAAGTATTTGCCCTGCTTTTGCGTTGTGCCAATTTGCTCCTAGAGTCTAAGGAATGTTTACAGTCTCTAGCTCATCATGAACCTTCATGGCCCAGATCCAAACAACCCAAGAGAATGTCAGGAGTAGAACATGTAGCTCCCGAAAGGCCTTGCATATCGAGGCAGCATGGTCATGAGGATAGGGCACAGGACTGGTAGATAGGAAACCTCAGTTCTCTTCCAGGCTCTGCCATTGACTTATTGTGTGACTTTTGGAAAGTCACTTCAGTTCTCTGTGCCTCAGTTCCCTATATGTAAAATGGGGCTAATGATACTTACCTTCATTTGTAAAATGCTTTGAGACCCAAGGATAAAAAGCCCTAAATAAGAGATAAATATTATTATTACGGGGGGCAGGGGACTCAGTCCTGCTTTCACTAAGGTCAACAGAAAAGCTCCCATGACTTCAGTAAAAGATTATGTCCATTCATTTTACGTGTGTTTATAGTATTTCTGTTGCTTTGAATGTAGGAAGATATATATTTTCTTTTACTTCACTACAAATTAAATATTTCTAAAAATGTAGTCCATTTTACATTTTTCTATTAAGTTATTTAAGCCCATGGTAGGGCTTTTAAAGATGAAATATTAAGTGCTAGAGAAACTGAAAGGAGCAGAATTTGGATTCATACAGCAGCTATATTCATCCTCAAAGTGTCTCAGAGCAGTCTACAAAATAATGAGTTACTGATAGCGTAGTGGCTATGGAAACAGAGCAGCCACAGTAGGCTAGATCCTCAGCCCTGTTCCATCACTTTTGTGTTGCTCGTAAGGAATGATGCAGCTCTTAAGGAAGAGTGTGTGTGTGTGTGTGGCGCTTCTTGTTACTCATGCACCTGGGCAAGGGTCTGTCACAATCCAGCCCTAAGCATCCAAATGTCTTAAAATGAATTAAATGTACTATTAGACGAATGATATATAGTGCATTTGACTATATGGTGAGGGGGAATTAATTCATAAAAGACTCTTACTTCTGGCAGTAATAGCTCTTGATTGGGCTCTACAATAGGAGCAATATGGATCTGCTCAGGATTCTAAAAGAACCAGCTGATTTAATATTCATTGCAATAAAGTGAATCTCTATACTGTATCTGTAACAAAAAATCAATTCAAAGAGATTAATCTGACCAATTTAGTTGGAAAAAATTTTCAACATGTCTTCGGCATGTGCTACATTAAATTTCTTGTCATGTAAGATGGCACAGTTACTTTAGGTAATTTAGGACTCTTGGTACATAAACACTAGATACATTTCTATTACAACATCATTTTACTGAAATTTTAAAAATGCAGAATAGTACAACTGAAAAATACCAAATATAATTCTTAGCTTCTCTCTTACCCTTCAGCCTTTATAATAATTAGTAATGCCAGACAAGAATCTCTTACCGTTATTAGTAAATCTAACCTAAACCAAACTAATCCATTCCCTATAATTCTGCATTAAAAAACTAAATCAGAGTGATAAGGCTACTGAAGTGGTTAGGGTAGCTGAAAACACTCCAAAGAAGTCACTGAACGCAAAACACTGGCTTCAGGGGTTTATTTTAACATACTCCGTCCAAGTCCTACAAAATTGCAGTGCACATCCATGATGCCCATACTGCAACAGTTAGCTTGAGTTAGTACATTCCAGTTACAGCATCCAGGTTACCTGACTTCGAGTGAGAGTAGAGTGGTCATTGCGAAACAATACTGGAGCTACACAGAGTGATTGGATTAGCATCTGATGAGTTGTAACCTGAGATGCTGCATCCTCACAGCTATCTGGTCATCCTAGATCCTTCCCATCTTGGATTCCAAGTTAGAATAATTCCCTGCACCTCCACCAAGCAGTACAGTATTTCTTTTACTGTGAATTGTGTATAGCCATAAGGTAGGCCAGAGTTAGTGATATCACCGTGTATTGAAGAATAAGGCATTGTAGTTTCTGTTATCGCTGATGAGATGAAACTCTTATGGATGGATAAAATCATCTAAGAGTTTCTGGCCTAACTACAGTTGCAGAGTTTGGGTGCATTAACTGTGCTTTTCCATACTTTCAAATGTTTGTGTTTCTTTTAAAGGCAATCTGTAAAGAGCATTTTTTTTTAATTGGACTTGGACCCTTCTTTTATTATGCATAAGGAAGACATGAAAGGTTGTTTTGTTTTTGACATTCAAGAATGTCGGCACTGTGATGGAATAATTTTTCTATTTTATTAACAATCTGAACTCAACTGAGGTGGTGCCTGTGTTAGGCTGGCCAATGATTTTCAGAGCTGAATCTAAATAAAACCCAAACAAGCTGCTAAACAGCCTTGAAACTCCAGGGCTTGCTGCTTGGGAAATAGCTGGATCCCTTGAATGGTTACAATTTTCTGTTTGTTTATTTCCTAGCAAAAATTTATCCAGCTTTCAAAGGCAGCTGCCGGACTGTTCCTTTTGCACACTCCTCCTCCTCCATGGAACGAGATGATTCACCCCTCCTTGCACAAATGGGCTTTGTCTTGTGCGAGGTTTGAGTGGGAAGAAATTTCAGCCCCTCTGCATCTGCTACTTCAGCCTATGGGCCAGAATAGCATCCTCTGCCCCTGTGCAGTGGGGAGCAAGTAGCTTACTGCTAAATATGTGCAGCTGCAGCTTCAGTAGAACTTCCCCCACCCTGGGCTTACAGGCCCTCACCACACCAGCTTATTCGGGATCAGTACAGATCTGTCTTCAGAGATCACCCTGTGTGACCAATCCACTCAGGGAGGGCTAAAGCAATATTTCCATGCAGGGGGCCTTGTGCAGACCCTCCATACATAAGTGAATTTTCTGATTTTCTTAAATTAAATGTGTCTCCAACACAATTGTACACTTAGGGCTTGTTCCTACATTCACAGAAGTCCATGGCAAAGCTCCGATTGACTAATAGTGCAGGACGAGGGCCTTAACAAGGTGCGACAAAAGTGTGGGGAAAAATTCCTGGCCTTACCGAGTCAGTTGTCTATTGATAGAAGCATGTGATTCAGCAGTGACTTAAATGGCAATTGATGTATTTCTCTTAAAAACCACAGCAATCCCAACCTAATAACTACTAGGTGTTCTGTCAAAACTGACAAATTACTATTTTAGTCACTTGTGGTTTTTATTTTTATGCATAAAATGTTAGGAAAGCAAACAGCCAGGAACATGAAAGATAAATAGCTTCCTAATCAGTGAAGAAACCTGGGGTGGTGTAAATTTCAGTGGAGCTGTGCCAAGATACACCAACAGAGAATCAGGCCCAATATATTTATCTTGGGAGCCTGGAGTCAGTCTGACAATTTTTATAATTAGAATTGCATGCTACTGCATACCGCGTTACCCTCTGCGGCCATTCTGGCCAGGCAGCGCACTGTATAACCAACAAAGAGACACTCCTACAGTCAAACTGTGAAGACCCATCTAGGTGTTCTGCTACTCCAGGCAAACTGAACAGATTCCACTCCTAACTGTGGGCTGATACTCAGGCAAGAGCAGTTATCAAGCTTTTGATCTGCTCCTAATTTTTGCTGCTCGAGATAATCCTGGGTTCTGTTTGTTACATGGTATGCCTTACGTTGTATGTTCTAACAATATACTGAAGCAAATTTCAGGACAGAAAATAGCTGTAGGAGAGCACGTGGACTAACTGAAAATACAAGCACGCAGGAAGACTGAGCTGACTAGCTATATAAGCTTCTCAGGTTTTAAAAAGCAATCACATGCAGTAGTACCACTCCAACATGGGCATTCATGGACACTCCAGCTTTAAGCATGGCCGGCTCTAACTTTTTTGCCGCCCCAAGCAGCAAAAAAAAGTGCCGCCCCGCCGTAACACCCCCCCCCCATTGCCGCCCTGCCCTGCCGAAACACCCCCCCACCAAGTGCTGCGCTGCCGAACCCCCCCCGCCGAGTGCCGCGCCACCGAACAGCCCCCGCCGCGCTGCCGAACACCCTCCACCCCCGCCAAGCGCTGTGCTGCTGAACCCCTTGCGCGGAGCGCAGCCAAACACCCCCCGCGGAGTGCCATGCCACCGAAACCCCCGCCCCCCGCGGAGCACCGCTCCACTGAAACTGCCCCTGAACACCCCCCCACACCCTCTGGCGCGGAGCGCTGCCAAAACCCCTGTGGAGCGCCGCACCACCGAACATCCCTGCTGAGCGCCGCGCTGCTGAAAATTCCCCCTGCGCAGAGCGCCGCCGAACCCCTCCCTGCGGAGCGTCGTGCTGCCGAACACCCCCTGCCAAGCGCTGCACTGCCGGAACCCCCCCACCCGCCGAGCTGCCCCCCGCCACCCTAAGATTGGCCGCCCCAAGCATGTGCTTGGTTGGCTGGTGCCTGGAGCCAGACCTGGCTTTAAGAAGGACAATCATTCTTCTCTAAACACTGCCACTGTTAAAATCCACTAACCGGATTCATCCTGTGTTTATGATGGCAAAAACCCCAATCCCAGGTCACTAGTGGTAGCAAATTTGCCAGAGGTGGAGATTGCAGCAGTGCCTAATCGCCACGTTGTCTCTCCTGCCAGAAGATGTAGTGGGGGTAAGTGCAGCCCAAAAGTGCTGGGAAGTGGGTGGACATGCTGGCCAAGGGAGTGAACTACCTCAGTTCTGGGTGTGCAAAAAATGAAGAACATGGTCCCTAGTGGATTAGGGATTCTTACCAGAATGCTTACATCAAAATGGTTTCATGTAAGCTTATCTGGCTCAAGGGCTTGAGTGTGAACATAGCTGCAGGGATTGAAAACTGGCTGAAGGACTATGGAGAAAGGATAAATCCTAAAAGGAAATGTTTCAAGCAGGTATCCAGTAAGGTGCTACAGGGATTATTAGTGTTGTGTCCAGAGGCATTTACTATTTCACTCATGATCCTCGAGAGGCAATGAATAGCATATCCGTTAAAATGGTAAGATGGTGCTCAGCTGCTACATGGATGTGCTATGGGGTCAAAGACGGAAGAAGCCTCCCTCTTACTTGTGTCTGTCCCCTGCATGCGTACATGATGACAGTGCTCACACTGAGAAGTGCAAGGTCTGTGAGAGGCTAGTGCTGGTGGTGGTGTCTGCCCCTCAAAGGGGTGTGAAGAAGCAGGACTGTACCTCCACCCCCCCTTCTGCACTGGCCAGAAGAGCTGGTAGGGTACAGAGAATGGACTTCCTCAATGGCAGCACAACAATCACAGTCTTTCTGTACTCCCTGGAGCTCCAGGTGGCATTATGCCTTCCCGAGGCTAAGTGCCCTGCCTGCAATGCAGGGCTGTATCTCAAACACCTCAAATCATCGAGTTGCAGAAGACATTAATTTGGAAGGTTGTGCAGACACCAATGAGGAAAGAGAAACCATACAAGGGGATCTAGAGAGGTTAGCTATGTGGACAGGAAATAAAATGAGTCTGAAGCTGGTAAAGTGCATCTGGAGAAAAAAAGTGAGAAATATGCAATCAGTGGTGGATAACTACTTGGAAAACAATAATACTTACCAAAAAACAACCAAGGATGGTGGTGGATAACTGGATGTAAGTCTGCAATGCTGATCAAAAAAAGAGCCCATGCAGTTTTGGGCTGCATATAAAGAGGCATCATGTGAAGGAGCTGGGAACTGTATGCTGCCTGTGGACCCTCTTTATATGGCATTAATGAGACCACACGCATCATGCACTGCTAGGCTTATTCATACCTGAAACATGCTGACAATCAGGAAGGAATTCAGAGAACCGGGGGAGGGTGTGTGTGTGTGGGGGGGGGGGGGGGGAGTGGGCAGGGGCAGAAATAAGGGTCTAATGATACAAGGTACTGAGTGCCTCCTATTAGATGCTCAGCACTCTCAATTCTCATTCACTTCAACCTCCACGCTTTTTATAAGATTGTGCCCTGAGGGTCTAGAAAGATTTAAGAAAGAAGAAAAAATAATTGGACCAAATTCTACTTCTAGTTACAAAGGTGCAGCCTTGCTGAAGTCAACCAAATGAGTAAAACGACAGCAGATCTTGACCTAAAATATTTAGTTTGGCTGAGCAATAACTGAAGAGGGAGGGATGTATTTAGAAAATAGGTGGTCCATGGGTAGTATATCTAGGAGCAATCAGTAATGGAATGACAATCAACAAAGAGAAATTCTACATAAGTAATAGGAAAAATCTCCTACTTGAGGCAGTAGGCTCCCATGGGACATAGTGGCCATCCTATCACTGGGGTCATTTTAAAATAAGTTAGTTCCCATGCTACTGCTTGGAGAGCATAGAGGCCACCGAACAAGTTATATGCCTCCATAATGTTTTGTCTTGAGCCAAATCTGGCGGGTTACTGGATTAGATGCCTATGAGCAACAGGTTTCTGTTGATACTATCCAACCATTGTGTTTTAGGTCTTCCGAGGGGTCTTTTCTATCCTGCTTTCATTGGCTAAAATAGAAAATAATTCTCTCAGGGGAAGCTGGTGGACATTAGAAGCAAATGACCATACCACCTTAGAGAATGTTGGGTGACCGTCCAAGAGAGTGGGACCTGTTTAGTTGGAAGACGGGTTTCTTCAATTGACTTGAATTCGTACCATTTGATGTTTTCGAACGTTTCTGAGATGCTAGCTTCATCTGAATGGTGTTCAACTTCTTTTCAATCTGAACAAAATAGACTGGAGAAAAACGTAAGAATATGATGCTGCGAACAATCCTGCACTTGCAGGAACTAGCTGGCTGGAAACATTGATCTCTAATTTCTATAGACTAAATTTTGATGCATTTATTCAGTCTCTACTCTGGCATGACTTCCATTAAAGTCAGTGGGAATTTGACTAGAGTAAAGGGCCCTTTAAAACCTCAAATTTTGCTCCTACGATTCTACTCTAACTTCCCTACTTTTTGTGGGGTTTTGAGTACAGGTTACTGTGATTTTTTTTTTTTTTAGGTGAGCCCTTCCCATTCCCCACCCCCAAATTGGTTATAGCAGAGGTTCTCAAACTGTGGTCCACGAACCACTAGTGGTCCACGAGCTCCATTCAGTTGGTCTATGGATAGTTCCCTCTAAGGTACATGCCTGGATGGCCGCACATGTGAGAATGTAGGGACACCCACCTAATTAGTGGAGCCACGCAGGCCTGGCTCCACTAATTAGGTGCCTTGAGACCTCCCTCCTTCCCAGCCCCAGCTCAGGGGCTGCTGTGGCGGGGGAGAGAGGGCACATCCATCACATTAGACTACTGATATTAAAATATGAGTTGTGTGCTTTTATTTGTAGAATAAAAAAAGTTAATAATTAAGTTATTTTTATATATAGCGCTTTTATCCAAAGTGCTTTACAATAGTTAGCTAACGGTACAACCAACATTTGGAAAGATCATTAAGTGGTCCATCGAGACCCTCAGCAATTTTCAAGTGGTCTACGAAAAAAAAAGTTTGAGAACTACTGGGTTATAGTATCTGCACATTAAAGGCAGGTATTTGAGCAGAATGTTTGTCTACAGAATGTTAATATCAGACCAGCTGGGGACTGGCAGACATATGAATTCAATCAGCACTTTTTGTGTATGTGTGTGTGTAAGGAATTATATTCTAGCACCATTTATAGTCTGAACTGCATCTGTCATCTGAATCTAGTTGTGATAATCTCTTATGAACAGTTTCTTACATTTCTAGCTGTGCCTGTTTGTATGGACACTAAATTTTGAATTTAAAGGGCTTTACCTCAGAAGTGCTGTGGTATAATTTTAAATGAATGGACTTAATGGCAAGTCCAGTCATTACATCATGAAAAAAGCAGCCTCTGTCTCCCACAACATATCTGAGGAATAAACTTTAATATGAGAGGTTCCTGATAAAATGGGCTACAACATCTCAGTCCAGTACTATCTGCAGCAATGCGTTTGACACAGATCTAAAGCTGATACTGCTTATACTTATAATAATTCATGGGCAAATTTATCATATTAATGATCCCCTTTGTGGGAACAGTGGTAAAAATAGAAGACCAAACTGACAAAGCAGTTTCTTAAGATATTTAAACTCTTGAAGTGAAAAGAAACAGTTACTGAAGAAGCAGTGGCATAAAATTTATCATTCATAGAATATTTACTGCTATGACTTTGAATGGTACCATTCTGGAACAAGAATGCATTTCTTGAAGATCACAAGTAAAAAATTATGTTGTTAAAAATATAGTTACTCAAGGAAACAAATAACTTTAAATATGCCACAAAATAATATGCTGTTTGATTCAGAATTAGATTTGGAGTAGAATATGTGGAATAGGAAATTCAGTTCAAAACTGTTTCACAATGTTTTGTTATCTTAATTTTTTGAACAGCTCAAAAAACACATAAATCGAAGTACTCAAAATGCCTTTAAAATAATTTTTCACAGAACACAACACACTTACACCTCTTTAGCTCTCTCTTCACCCCCTTCCATTCCCATATATAATTAATTTATGGTAGACAGGTTTACATTTTATAACATTTTAAAATGTAGCATCAGAAAATTACTTCCAATAAGTGGCTGAATGTTAGAATTAGTTTGTATCCAGCAGCCACTAGTTGGGAGACAAACATTAATATAAAATGATAGTTTTGTCATGTGATCTTTTCCACTGTACCTCCAAATATAGAACATGACCATAAAAAGTAAGGAGAACATGCACTCTGCTAAGTAATTTATTGCAGTTGATGCAGGATTGGTATGCCATCTGGAACAGCTATTTTCACATATACAGATGATAAAGGCTGTGCACCACAACAAGCTCCGAGATGAAAAAATGTAGAAGCTAATATTAAGAAACAATTCTGAACAAAACCAAGCTAAATGAGTTTAACTATTAGAAGAGCATTTGATAGTAACACACTGATTACAGATATTAAAGAACTAAATTAATTAGTGACCTCAGCATTTGAATAAAAGGAGAAGAGAAAAAAATCCCAGCTTCTACACATTATGTATTTCTATTTTCTGACCCTCAAAGTTATAATATTATCACCACAACAGGCATCTTTTTAATGCTGATTGCCTAATTCATTAGTTTCTTTAGCAAAGACAGCTGAGCTAATTTGTTTTTTCAGGGTTTTTTCTCTTTATTTTTTTTTTTCTTAAAAAGTCACCATGTGCGACATCCCAACACCACAGGAACTCAGTAAATCCTCTCAGTCTCCACACCGCTGTCTCTGAATATCTACAAAGCTACTATGCCATAATTGCAACTCACTGGCTCTTTCACAGCTTTACATTACTAAAGCAAACAGTCTAGACAGCTGAATGACAGAATTACTCGCTTTTCTCTTGCATTTACAGATACCCTGTTATCTTCATTTGCTTTTCTCTGCCCTGTGCATTCCGATACACTAATGATTAGCTTTCCTGTTTGGATTCCACACTGACTTTGTAGCTTTAGGCTATAAATACAAGCAGACCCAGATGACATCACATTGATATAGTCCTGGGGGGTCTCCCCTTCCTTCCCTCTCTTGGGCTATTCTATGTTCACCAGTTTTCATATGTGGTGCAGAAAACAATCTGCAAACCCATTAATCTGTGTAGAATTAGTAACACTTTTTTTTTTCTACCACTGACATGTAGATGTGAAAAGACAGAGTAGTTCCTGGAATTGCATGGACTGCAATGGAAAATACTATTCAAGCTGCTGCCATGCAAACTACATTTTGCACAGAATAAGCAGCAATCAGCAGTGTTCAGGTCTGCCCACAGGATAGCTGAGTGTAAAGCTATGCAAAGAACTGGGTCTGAAAAAAAATCAGAATGAACAGCAATATCCTTTTTATGAAGGCACACCAAAATAAATGTGTATATCAGCAATGCTGTCTAATGCTCTTGATATTAAAACCAACAAATGCACTGGGCTTGGTCTCCCTCAAAAGTGATCAGAAAAAAACCCTTACTGATTTTTCAATACTTATGACATTTTTAACTTTCCAGTGGTGTTTGCCTACTATGTGGACCTCCGTCTATAGCTATAACATTCCAGCCTTGACCATGTAAGTCCTAGTGTAGGTTTCAACAAGGTAAACAAAACTGTGTCATGCCAGCCAGAGTGCAAATAAAATTATACATCAAGTTGCCAAGTCTTGTAATTGTATTGCAAGTTCTGCAATATGTGATGTGTTCCTTAAAGTCCCAGCTCCTGGAAAGCGGTGATTTACATGAGAATCTTAAGGGTTGTTTATTTGTTTGTTTTTTAATTGAAATTCTCAGCAACCACGAGGGCTAGAAAAAAGCCTGAAAATGTGACTCAATTATGCTAAAAGCTCAGAAACAAGAAGACAAACAAAAAGAACCCCAAAATCCATTATTTTTTAAAGCCAATCATAAACTTTTGGGTGGGCCTGACTCATCATTTTTCAGGTTAGCACGCCTAGTGCTTAACCTATTGTGACCCAGGAACCTCTTGATTGGCAATCAACCAATTGGCAGAGGGCAAAGGGGGTTCATAGAGTTTTACAGGGATCCCCTGAATCAGTTATATGGATAATAATGTGCCAAAGAATGTCATGTAAGGTCTCTACTGAAAGCCTGTCTCACACTGTTCATCACAATCACTGCAAAATATATTACAGATAATATGGAAGAGATCATGTGTGTATATATACTGAAAACTGCATTCTTAAGGTATGTAAGACAGATCACCAGAAGGTGATAAACAGTTTCTGTTCAGACAAGGGATAGGAGACACTTATCTCCCTGGCTGACCATTGTGTATTGGGTGTCTTACAATGGAAGTTAGTCGTTAATGGACACCATTAATGACTGCACCTTGGAGCAGCTAGTCTTGGAACCCACAAGGGGAGAGGCAATTCTTGATTTCGTACTAAGCGGCACACAGGATCTGGTCCAAGAGGTAAATATAGCTGAACCACTCAGGAATAGCAACCATAATGTAATTAAATTTAACAACCTTGTTAGGGTGACCAGATATCCCAATTTTATAGGGACAGTCCCGTTATTTGGGACTTTTTCTTATATAGGTGCCTATTACCCCCCAACCCCATCCCGATTTTTCACACTTGCTATCTGGTCACCCTAATTCTTGTAGGGGAGGAAATTCTAAAGAAACCCACCACAGTAGCATTTAACTTCAAAAGTAGAACTACACAAAAATGAGGAAGCTACGTAAATGGAAATTAAAAGGAACAGACAGCAGAGTGAAATGCCTGCAAGGAAATTTTTTAGAACATCATACTATATGTATACCTCAAACAGTAAAAGGACCAAAAAATAGCTAAACAAGAGAGTAAAAGAGGCAGTTAGAGACAAAAGGACAAGAAGTCAAATAGAAGGGAGCATAAACTCTGGCAAGCCAAGTGGAAAAGTATAAATAGGCAGCACAATTTTTTTAAAGTACATCAGAAGCAGGAAGCCTGCTAAACAATCCATGGTGCTAGAGAAGCAGTCAAGGAAGACAAGACTTTTGCCAAGAAGCCAAATGAATTCTTTGGTCTTAACTGCAGACAATGTGAGGGAGATTCCCACACATGAGCCATTATTTTTAGGTGACAAATCTGAGGAACTGTCCCAGATTGAGGTGTCAGGAGAGGTGGTTTTGGACAGTAATAAGTTGTGATCTAATGTGTAATGGATACGCTTGGGTGTACTGTTCCCTTGGGAGCAGAGGATTTAGGATTTCTGTGAGTGCCCAGTGTATTGGGGCCTGGATACTGCATGGAGATGCTCAGAGGACTCAGGGGTTGGCGTGTGCCTATCTATCGCTAACCCGCAGAGGAGACAGTGCAGCCTGCGTGGGCTGAGAGGGGAGGATGTGCGCTACCTATGGCTGGTGGTTTCAGGGAGCTGACCCCTGGCAGGCACAGACAAGGATTCCTCACGCAAAGTGCAGATGCTAATGAGGTGCCTCACAACCCAGGGTAACCTGGAAAGGGTCATACCTACCTTGGTTGTTATATAACCGTGTATATAGCCGGGCCGGTTTGTTTACCTGCCCCGTCCGCAGGTCCGGCCGATCGCGGCTCCCACTGGCCACGGATCGCAGCTCCGGGCCAATGGGAACTGCTGGAAATTAGTCTCAAATCCATTGCATACCTGTCCCCTTATTCACAAGAGCACAAGGTAAGAAAAAGAAGTCTAAAGTTTATGCACAAGCTGAATGTATCTTGTCAGTGTGTGTCAGGCTGATTTGTATAAACTGTATGGCTCTGACTTCAGTAAAAAGCTTTTAAAACTGAAATAGAGTTAATGCAGGCCATGGGCAGGTTTAATCTCTAGGGCCCTTCAGGATGGTAGAGCACTATGGAGCACTATAGAGCACTGCCTGAAAGTTGTTATGGCTCAATGTAGGGAAAGGCCACCACAGTTCTCACTAGCAAAGCACAGAGAAAATAATTCTGATACCCCAACATCTAAAAAGGCAAACAATAGCAATCCCAAATAATCAACTTTTTACTCCTGTCAGAGATGCCTATATAACAATAGTGAATTGGAATCTGTCTATTGTAAAGGGTTGATCTACCTGTGAGTTTCTATAGCTTCGTGCAGGGCTGGCCTTGCAAGCAGGACAAATGATTGCTTGAGGCCATGCCCTAATGGGAATCATGACCCACTTCTACCCTCTGAGCGCAGGGCCAGATGAGGATACAATTCACAGCCTGATCCCTTCTTGCTCTGGGCTGTGTAAATCAAAGGTCTGGCCTGGAGTTTGCATGTGTCAAGGTTCGGCCCTGTTTTCCTCCTGGAGTGCCCACACCATTAAAAGTACTGATTCAAATATCATTTTATTTGTATCTGTAGGAATGTCAGTGGCAGCAGAACCTTCCTAATTCAGATTAGTGACTAGAAACCCTGCTGAGGAATTACTGGATTGTGCAATTTATCGAGCAAGGAGCCAAAACAAGGGGGTTGAGATTGCAGGCCACGGACAGACTGTGCACAGGGACTCTTCGTTCCCTGCATGCTCCATGAAGGAGGATTTGAGGGTGGGCCCGTGGAGAGACTGGGATATTTGATACAGACAGATCAAAGCCTAGTGTATTACAGAATCTGCAATAGAGGCTCCACAGCAAGTGCATGGCTGCTCCAAGCCCTAGCTTCAAATTGTGAAGAAGGATTCAAATAACTCCCCTTTAAAAAAATAATCATCCTGACAGAGAAATGTTTCCTCCTTCTCCTCATGATACCACCTCCTTGTAGTATTTTCCTCCCAAAATTAGTGTAATCTGGGCCTTAGGCAGAGCATGAGTCAGCCCTGGGCCAATAATAATGTTTCTATACATAAAAAATGTTGTGACTTTCAAGTCTGTTACCTAGTGTCCCTGCAGGGCTAGAAATGGGAGTTTTATTCCATGGGAAACAGGAGATTTCCAGCTTCCCAATGAGATACACAGCACTCACTTCCAGTCCCAGAAGGTCCAAAGGTCCCGTTAGTATTGTGACACTTTTAGGCATGGAAAAACTGTTTTAGGGCATTTGGGGGATTTTATGGCTTACTCTGATCCCTGTGCAATGGAATTTCTAGCTACTAAGGTACCTTGCTTTACAGGTGGAGGGCTGCAAAAACAAGTCCTAGGAAAAAAGTTCTAAAACCCTCTAAAATATTTTTTAAATGTTCTGTCATATATGTGACAAACAGCATAAATAATAGTGTGGTTATATCAGCACTCATTTAAGAGTAGCCGCATCACCCACTTCTAGCTTTGCCACTGGTACTGCTCCCATCCCTAACTCATGCCAGTACAGCATTTATACCACACCTTCACATATTGGCTCTAAATACAGAGCAGTGAATGCACCAGAGGTTGAGTGCTGCCATTTATACATGCACAGACATTCTAGCAGGTTGCCTCCCAAAATGTTATACTGATTTTCTTACCTCTTGAGGTTCTTGATATTGAGACACTAACAACAGGAAGGCTCTCTGTGCTTGGAAAGCAGCACGTACCATTTCTGCCTATAAGAAGAGGAAAACAAATTAAATTTTAATCTTGGAAGGAAAATAATTGTTAATAGTAACATTAACCTCATCTTTTTAGCATTAACAATTATTCTGTTCCTTCTTTATGCCCTAGTTCCCCCCTATAGCCTTCATTCTTCTAGTTGGTACCTCCAAGTCAAGTGTTATGACTTAATTCTCTCTTTCTGCTTCTAGTCTAACTCCCTGCAGCAGTATAGACTGGCCACAAGACAGTGGTGGTAGGGGAGTCCAGCACCTTACAGGAGGTGCTCAGCTACTGCTAGCAATGGGTCCTCTGTGTTTCTGAACATGCACAAACAAGCACAAAACTTGACATGGGCTAGAATGTACCATCTAATCCTCATTCAACTGCAGATCAGGAGAATCCAATACAGGCATAGAAGATAACAAACAGTTCATAAATACATATAGCTACATTTTCAAACAAGCATATCTTTGCTTTCTCCTAGCCAGGGTGGGCAAACGTTTTGTCCTGAGGGCCACATCTGGGTATGGAAATGGTATGGCGGGCCATGAATGCTCACAAAATTGGGGGTTGGGGTGCAGGAGGGTTGAGGGCTCTGGCAGGGGGTGCGGGTTCTGGGGTGGGTCCAGAAATGAGGAGTTCAGGGTGCAGGAGGGGGCTCTGGGCTGGGGCAGGGGGGTTGGGTGTGGGGGAGGGGGCTCTGGGCTGGGGCTGAGGGGTCTGGAATGCGCTTGGGCTGTGCAGGAGGTGGGGTCTGTAATGCGGAGGGGGTTTGGACTGGGGCTGAGGAGTCTAGGCTGGGACTCGTGGGGTGGGGTGAGGGCTCCAGCTGAGGGTGCGGGCTCTGGGCTGGGCTGAGGGGTTTGAGGCGTAGGAGGCTGGGACCAAGGGGTTCGGAGTGCAGAAGGGGGATCAGGGCTGAGGCAGGTGGTCAAGGCACAGGAGGAGGCCAGGGGTGCAGGCTTTGGGCGGCGCTTACCTTAAGCAGCTCCTGGAAGCAGCGGCATGTCCCCCTTCTGGCTCCTACACAGATACATGGCCAGGCGGCTCTGCGCGCTGCCCTGTCTGCAGGAGCCGCCCCTGCAGTTCCCATTGGCCGCGGTTCCTGGCCAATGAGAACTGGAGAGCCCCCTGGCTGCCCCCACGTGTAGGAGCCATGGCGCTGCTTCCAGAAGCCACGCGGAGTCATGGCACATGCGGAGTGGGGCAAGCCCCCGACCCCGCTCCCCGGTGGGAACTCGAAGGGTGGTTTAAAAGGTCTGACAGGCTGGACATGGCCCGCGAGCCGTAGTTTGTCTCCCCCTCCTCCTGTCATACGCTGTCTCTCATGCTTGGGAGGAGCTCCGATAAACATCCACAGAGCTATCTCATTATCCACCTTCAAAACCCTCCTTAAAACTCTCCTTTACCGTCAAGCCTACAAAAAGCTTGACAACAGCTAGGCTGTTGGTGTGCTGAAACCATTGTGTATAATGCTAATACTTGTCTCATCGTTTCCTTGTACTCCCCTGTTGGTCTGTCTGCATACAGCCGTTGTCTCTGTAAGTTCTCTGTGGGGTAGGGACCATCTTATGGCACCTAGCACAATGGGGTCTTGCTTTCTGAATTCAGTTCTTGGGTACTATGATACTACAACTGAGTAATAATATCAATAAATGAAAAACAGGATGACTAGGTTAAATTAACCTAATAACTATAGTTTCAAATGGGAATGTACATATTGGTCCTTTTGTTTTTCCCCATTGTCTTTCCTCTATTTATCTGTCCCCCCATCTAAAAATAAAACAAGGAAATTAAAAACGTCCCTGGGAATATAACTTTTGATTGAGATTTTAAATATGAGTCAGGAAATTCAAAGTTATACCAACAGTAAATCAGACACATTTGCACACATGAATGTTACCTTTAATATCATACCTAGTAACCTCAGATACTTTGTGAGCGAATTCATGTCTGTGGTGTAATGTTGCTGATTTCCTGTATTCCAGGAATTAATCTGGCTTTAGATACTACAGGCTGCTGCGGGTACCAGAATGCTCATGTTCCTGGCATGAGTATTTAAATCTTGACCAAAAGATTGCATTAACATAGCCTTTGCAATTAATATAGTATACTTTTATAAGGCCTTTTATTGTCACTGTTTCCTTCCTTCTCCTGGCAATAATATTTAAAGATGATCCTACTTGAGTTCTACTGCAAATCAATGTTTCTGGAGGTGTGTTGATTTCATTCCACCATGTCCCTGCGAAGTAACACAAATGCTTCTTCACATTGAGAATGCAGTGTCACTGGCTGTAATCTACCACTGCACTTCCTTTTTTAATCACCTCACAGGCTTGGAACTCTATTTTACACATTTCATTGTCACCTACCTGATGAGCCCTGCAAATCCGTGGATATCCACTTTATATCCGCGGACCATTTTTGCAGCTCGCAGATTGGATGCGGACTCACATTTTGTATCCATGCAGGCCTCTACCTACCTGGTTCTAACAAACTAGTTATTTACCTAAACAGATACATTTATTTTTACAGAGAGCTGGTCCTTGAATTGGACTCTTTATTCAATAGGCAGCCAGTGTAGTGACAGTGAGCACAGGGGTGATGTGTTTACAGTGACTTTTGTGGCTGAGCAGATGGGCTGCTGCATTTTGTATCAGCTGAAGCTTTTAAAGTTTTATTTGGCTTCCTTCCCAGATATGAAATGCAATCTGGAGGTCATAAATGCATGGGTAAACATGGCTAGATTTGTGTCCTACAGGACAAGGCACAATGTCTGGCTATCTGCGGGTGCCAATGCACATATTTTGCAGCCATGGCTCTCTGGGCATGCAAAATCTTTGGGAGTCCTTTTAGTCTGTTCAAGGCTGGTGCATAGATTTCACAATTAGTGGGCAGGTGCCTTCAGTTGAGGTGTATATTACAGAGGAAGCAGGTTTATCAAAGCACTTCTCTTCCTAGCAATCTGCCCTACAGGTGTTCAAAAACACTTCATAGCAAGAGGTGAGGCAACATGATTAACAGATTATGGGCCAGGATGCCAAAGCCTGCCTATATTCTAATCCTGGCTTTGATGTGAGTCCTTAGGCAAGGCACTTAACTTTTCTGCCTCAGTTTCCCCAAGAATAAAATGGGGATGATGACACAGTATATTATTACATACCAACCTCAGGGTGTGTTGTATGGACTAATTAGTTGATGACTATACAGTGCTCTGAAGATGAAAATTGCTACAATGACAAGTAGCATTAAAAACAAACAAACAAACAATGAAGCCAATTCCTTTCCTATGGAAGTCTATAGTGCTTCCATTGACTATAAATCAGATAAGGAGTGAGTCCTTCTGTACATTCTCAGTAACATTTATCAATACCCAGGTCTCGCAACAGTGACGCATAGATCACTGTGAACACCTCCTCCCTATGCTCCAATCACTCTGCTGGCTGCATATTGAATAAAGAATCCTATTCATGGACCAGCTCCCTGTAAAAAGAATGCTGTCTGTTTAGGTAGATAACACATAGATAACAATGAAATGTGTGAAACAGTCCCAAAGGCTGTGAGGTGTTTAAAAAGGAAGAGCAATGGCATATTACAGACAGTGACACTGCATTTATCCTACAAAAGGTCACTGCAGAATTCTGGCTAGATTGCTGTACAGGAACATTATACATAGAACCAGATGTTCAAAAAAGCTCAGCACCCAATAGCTCCCATTTAAAATCCTAAATAAGAGGCTGGATTTTAAAAAGAACTCAGGTCCTAATGGCTGTCAATGGGAGCTGCTGAGCTCTTAGCAGTTTCGAAAATCTGCTCCATAATGTACAAGTACTATAGGGTAAACTATGAATCTAAAAAGCACTGTGGCCTAGTTCTGGCCAGAACTTCCCCTAATCTGGAGAAAGCATGATGGAAAAACAGCATATCTGTATCATCCTAGCTGCCACAGCATACACTTAGCTCTGTGCATGACAGCTGACTAAAGAGATTAAATAAACTATAGTGTGTGTGTGTGTGTGTGTGTGTGTGTGTGTGTGTGTGTGTGTGTGTGTGTGTGTGTGTGTGTGACAGAGAGAGAGAGAGAGAAACGGTTTTGAAGCTACCTCTACAATTTCAAATAGGTATATATTTGGGCTGATGCCAGCTAAAATTCAGGCTTTAGTGAAGGCTGTCATCAGTACATATGTTTGCAACATCTGGAGGATACATGTATTTTCACAGTGGCTGGTGGCGGGTTCTCAGCAGAGGGTCCTTGATTAAGGAATTCACTTCTCTCCCTTATCCAGCCAAGTAAGGCCTTGTCTACTCTAGAGAATTTTACTGTTCAAAGAACGTTTAGTTCCCCTAGCAGACTTGTAAAATATCTCATGTCCACATACAAAAGTGCTCCGAATGGTTAAACTTCCATTTTGGATTAAATTTCCTGTTAGCCAGTCTAAACTACTGCATTGTTTTAGTGCCAGTGTAGATGGAGACCACTGCCCTAATCATAGTGGTTCAAACCACTCTCCCACAAAGCACCCTCATGATGGGGTCTAAATTAGCTGTTACCACTCAAGAAAGAGATCTTGGAGTCATCATAGATAGTTCTCTGAAAGTAGGTTGACCAGATGTCCCATTTTTATAGGGACAGTCCCATTTTGGGGACTTTTTCTTATATAGGCGCCTATTATCCCCCACTCCCTGTCCCATTTTTTCTCAGTTGCTATCTGGTCACCCTATCTGAAAGCATCCACTCAATGTGAACCAGCAGTCAAAAAAACTAACAATGTTAGGAACCATTAGGAAAGTGATAGATAATAAGACAGTAAATATCACAATACCACTATATAAATCCCTGGTACACCCACACTTTGAATACTGCATACAGTTCTGCGTGCAGTTACTCCATCTCAAAAATATATATACACCTCTACCTCGATATAACGCTGTCCTCGGGAGCCAAAATATCTTACCGCGTTATAGGTGAAACCGTGTTATATTGAACTTGCTTTGATCCACCGGAGTGCGCAGCTCCCCCCGCCCCCCGGAGCGCTGCTTTACTGCGTTATATCCGAATTCGTGTTATATCGGGTTGCGTTATATCGAGGTAGCGGTGTATTAGAATTGGAAAAAGTACAGAGAGAGGCAACAAAAATTATTAGGGGTTTGGAACAGATTCCCTATGAGGAGAGATTAAGAAGACTGGGACTGTCTGAAAAGAGATGGCTAAGGGGAGATGTGACAGAAGTCTACACAATCATGAATGGCGTGGAAAAAGTGAATAAGGAAGTGTTATTTACGCCTTCACATAACACAAGAACCAAGGGTCACCCGATGAAATTAATAGGCAGCAGGTTGAAAACAAACAAAAGGAAGTACTTCTTCACATAATGCAAAGACAACCTGTGAAACTCATTGCCCCTAATCCTCTGACTGGCAGATGCTGGGACTAGATGACAGGGGATGGATCACTCAATAATTGCCCTATTCTGTTCATTCACTCTGAAGAATCTGGCACCAGCCACTGCCAGAAGACAGAATACTGGACCAATGGTCTGATCCGGCATGGCCTTTCTTACGTTTGTCCACCACTGGACATCTCCCTGAATGCACTGCTCTAGTAGTGGTGCCAGGAACTCTGGGAGTGATGCCTAGGGAGTATACTGCAATTGAACTGGTTAGAATAGTGCTAGTTTGGACACTGGGCAAAGCTTCATTGGTTCAGAATGTGAACTGATAGGGTCACGCTGAGCCATCTGTGCTCGAACCAATTCAGTTATGAACAGTTCAGTTCTGTAGTGCAGACATGGCCCTAGGGAATGGTAAGTCCATCCCTTCTCTCAGGCTTTAGGGGTGGTGGTGGTAATTCACTTTGTTTTGGGGCAATGTTTGTTCTTTATTATCTTTGCAAACTATAAATTCTGTATTTGTATACATTTCATACCTGCACCTTGAGTTTGGGAATATGAGTGCTGTAGGCTGGTGGGCTGTTCCAGCAGGCAAGAAAGGGAAGCAAACTCCATGCCCCAGTCCCTGCATGGTAGATAGTTTATAACAAAGGAGATAAACAACACAAAATAACAACTCAGCTGAAAAATGCTGCTCACCATCCCTAGGCTTTTTCTGCCTCAACCAGGCAAGGAGAAAGAGGCCACAGTCTTCTTCCCCTATGACCCAGTTTTTTCTTCCTTATATATCCTGTCCGGCCAGGGATAGCAAGGATCCTGTCATAGGATGACTGACCCCGTTAAGAGGGAATGGGTACAGTTCACCTGTGATTAATTAGCTGCCTTTCAATGGGGCCTCAGAGAGAATACCTGGCCTCTATAAAGAGCCTTGCAGTAGTTAGGACAGTGAATGTGTGGCTGTACATGTGTACTGGTGGAAGCTCTCTGGGAGAGCTACATGGAGCTTCCCAGAGTCCCCTGGTGAGAGAAGCAGTAGAGAGCTACTGGGGAAAAGGATCAGGGAATTACCCTGGAGCCTGCTCTCCTGTACAAGGGACAGAGTCCTGGGGAAGGACTAGGAGTTTAAGCCCAGGCGAGGGAGGGCAGACACTGATTGCATGTGAGTTTTGTTGAGGCCCAGGATGTCTGGACGCTATTTATTCAGCTTCATCATTTGGGGCCTTGACAGAGGTGGATTAAGATTTATTGGGGCCCTGGGCACAAATAACATTGCTCCCCGCCCACACACCACACCATGGAGCCCTGTCCCCTGCTCCTCCCCTTCCCCCCATGGCCCTGCCTCCTGGCCTGGCCAGAAGCCGGGCTGTGGTAAGAGCTGCCCAGGGAGCCTGGTCTGCTGTGGGGAGCCCTGGACCCTCCATCTGTCCTGGACAGCGCACCCTGGGAGGCTGGGACATGGGCTGGGGGCTGCTTTCAGGCACCCCGGCTCCTCGCCCAGGGCAGGTTCCCCATAGCTGCCCATGCTCCTTGGGCAGCTTTTATTACAGTCTAGGGTGACCATACGTCTTATTTTGGCCAGGACAGTCCCCTTTTTAAGCCCTGCCCTGGACGTCCTGACTTTTTTGGCAAAACTGGGCATTTGTCCTTCATCGGTTGGCAAGAGCAAATGGGATAAATGCCCAGCTTTGCCAAAAGGGGACTTGGGGCGGGAGCAGCTCCCTGCAGGGGGAGGGAAGAGAGGGACTCATGGGGGCCCCCTAGAAGGGAAGGTCTGTATACAAATACAGGGAGCAAAGGAGCAGTGTGTATATATGTTTAAAAGAGAGAGGAAATTTTGGCTGTCTAAAAGGCCCATTCAAATAGGGAAGGAATGACAAGTGGCAAACATTTGGCTGGGGGAACAGTGGGGCAATTGATTGCTGTCAAGTCTTGCGGTGGTGAGAAACAAGGAGTCCAAACCCTCCCAAAACAATTCAAATGGCCTGTGCCTTGGTTCACTAGGGAGAATGAAAAAACCAGAGCCAAAAATCTCAACTCTTTCCTGGGCCCCTAACACCCAGGTCCTCTCTTACAGTTCTTGACTGCAAAATGTCCCTGGCACAATAGCAATCTGCCGATCTCTCCACCTCCAGTCTCCTCAACCTCTACAATGAAATTTTAAGTTGTCCATACAAAAATCTGCAACACATCGATAAATGACAACTCTAGAGCAGCAAACAAAATAAATAAAATTTAATTATGAAAATAAATGGCCCGGGGGATCCTTACGTAATTAAGATTCATGTTCACTTTTTAAGTACGTTTTAAAAAAAATACCCTCTATTTTTCAATTTGTTTGAAAATGCTGCAGAATTTAAGTTTGCTCTTTAAGTTCAGCACCATGCATGCTGCAGGAGCCTGGTTACAGGATTTAGATTCATCTCACTGCAGAGTACAAGGGCGCAGATCCTCACCTCGTGTAAACTGTTGTAGTTCAGTTTAAGCCAATGAAGGTAGGACAATTTACACCAGCTCAGGATCTGACCCATGAGGCTTATTTACTGAGGTAATATTTTGGTTGATATATTCAAAATTAATTCTCAACCTTGCAGAAGTTTGTGCTCTGAAAGTCACATTATACAATGTATAATTTCTGATGATCATAAAACTGAACCTGATGGCAACAGCTAGAGTCACTTACAGTGCTTCCCCACACAATACAAGAGATTGCTTCACTACTAATATACACTATCCTGCCATTCTAGTCCTCAGTTTTTCTTAACTAAAGAAAATCTGTCTATCATGGCAAATAATATGAGTTCTGTGATATGGATAAGGGCAAATAGCTATTTCATTCGTGACCCACCTATGATTTGAGACCACGATTCCTGAGGTGAAATGCTAATGCTATAAAATAGTGACCACCAAGACTAGCATGTGATTTTCCAAGCAGAAATCATTTAACAAAATTTGAAGGAATAACCTCCGAACCCCATGTCAAAGGTTATAGGGAGTAAACATGACACCAGTGTGATTTGTTTGGAATCATTCCTGAGGGTAGCAGGTAGAAAAGGATGGATGGACATGCATCACAGCCTGCAAATACATCAACAGAGCAGCATAGACAGCATCTTGGAAAGGTTATGTCTCTCTTCTTTCTGACTGGATGTTGTGGGCTAGAATGGCAGCCAGTTCAGTGAAAGGGGAATAAAGAGAGGAAAAAAACTACCACTACCCCAACAGGTTAATATGGAATGGAAACTGCTGTACCCAATGCCTTCTTATTTCCCACAAATATTCAAATAGTTTAGTCTAGAGTCATTTGCATTACAGGGACCCAAATTCCATCCCCACATGCAAGCATGCAGTTCCCGCTGAAGTGAATGAAAATCATGTGCATGCAGGGGACAGATTAAAAGCAAGTCATTAAAAAAAAAAAAAAAATTTAGCCCCAGTTCCAAGCAGCTCAAAGACTTTAAGCAGAAGGAATGAGCATCATTAACTCAGGTTCATTTCCCCATAGAAACCTGAGAGCAGACTTCTATTTTTTCTTTTGAGGGCCTGATTGTCCTGTATTAGGGAATTATTCATGTAGGGGACTGAAAACCCAATGAGCTTTTCCTCATAATGTTTATGTGGTATCTTTCCCAGGGGCTGGGCTTACCTCCGCAGAATGAACAGGGGCATGGACCCCAAAATTAGCAGATCACCTGAGATCCACAGAGATCTCAGAGAAACCAAAGGGTCTAGAGTCATTCGCACAGAGACCCTGTGCTCTGCACTGGTTCATTTTTCCGGTCTACTCCATGCTGATTAGGCCTCAACTGGAGTATTGTGTTAGTTCTGGGCACCACATTTCAGGAAAGATGTGGACAAATTGGAGAAAGTCCAGAGAAGAGCAACAAAAATGATTAAAGGTCTAGAAAACATGACCTGTGAGGAGGGAAGACTGAAAAAATTGGGTTTGTTTAGTCTGGAGAAGAAAAAACAAAGGGGACATGATAACAGTTTTCAAGTACATAAAAGGTGTTACAAGGAGGAGGGAGAAAAAAATATTCTCCTTAACCTCTGAGGATAGGATAAGAAGCAATGGGCTTAAATTGCAGCAAGGGAGGTTTAGGTTGGACATTAGGAAAACTTCCTAACTGTTGGTGGTTAAGCACTGGAATAAATTGCCTATGGTGGTTGTGAAATCTCCATCATTGGAGATTTTTAAGAGCAGGTTAGACAAACACCTGTCAGGAATGGTCTAGATAATACTTAGTTCTGCCATGAGCACAGGGGACTGGACTAGATGGCCTCTTGAGATCCCATCCAGTTCTACGATTCTATGGCTCTCATCATTTCCTGACAGGTTAGCTTCCACAAGAACTGTGTTGCTATGTAATCCCTCACCAGCCACTGCCACAGAAACCTTTCTAAGAGAAGATTCCAACACGTAGAGGAGAAACTCAGGAGAGGTCATGCTGATGTGAAGAGCAGCCATTCCTCTGTTCTATGTGCTCCCACTTCCAGCCTGCTCCCTTCCAACACATTCAGGCCCTGGCCAACTCCCTGTAGCCTGGGATTAATCTAGGGTACAATGTGCAACTATCACAAACAACAAGTTATTTATTAAGGTGGCTACTTAGAGTTAATTAAGAAGCTGAAATTGGTGAAGTGCACATGGAAACTTTGAACTTTAGTTATTATATACAAATATAATTGAAATAACAGAAAAATCAATGCACATAAGAATAAATACAGTAAAGTGGTTTCCTACATTGTTCATATTTACAATCTTACATTGTGCACACTTACAACCTTATGGAGGAGACCATTAGAAACAAAGATGGAAGAAACCATCACTGGAGCTCTCCACAAGAGGATGGTGCTGGGCCAGGCTTCCTACCCTGTTACCACATGTGATCATCCTGGTGTCCCAGCTATGGATAAGTTTGACAACCTTTCCTACACCTTTTTCAATTCCGCCCCCCCACATATATCCAGGACCATATCTCATTAAGACTCAGACCCCTATGCATATTTGGTATTCCAGTTGACCCTAATTACATTTCAGACAGTTAACCCAACCATTTGTGTCAGTCCCTTTTCCAATAGTTTTGATATAGCAATGCCATTAGCTCTTATTGCAAAAAGCCTCTAAAATGCTATCATATATTCTTTTGTAGTTTACCTGTTTGCTATACAATACATTGCTACCTATCACAAGATACATATTGCTAAATTTCATGACCTTCTGGAAAGCACATAATACCGACTTCTACTAGGCTTCACTCTAAGTCTCTACCACTAAATGCTTAAAATCTATAGCCAAGTCTATTTTTAGTACATATATTTTAGTTCTTCTACTTGCTGTTACAGCTTCAGTAACCTCCATTATTATTTCCAGAAGCATCCTTAGCAAATAGATATTTCACCCAAACCTATAGACCCTCCAAGATGAGGTCAACAGTCAACACTCCCGTGGAGGGGCTTCAATGAGTTTTGGAGGCAGGTGGGGAATGATATGCAATAGCAGTGGCACTTCCTCCTCTGCTTCCCAGATCAATTGGTTTCTCTGAAATGCAATATTAGATGATTTGCAGACACTTGTATTTGTAGTTTAACATGTCTTTGTGAGAAGACTTAGTCAAAAGAAGTTCTGTGAACTTCAGCTATTATGTGTGTAAAGTTGAAAGGTTACGGCATTCTTTGAGGTTTCTCTTCATAAATATTCTTTTTGCTACCTTCACTGGGCTTCCTGATCTCCAAAGGCCCAACTGAAAGACAACACACAGGGGATGAGGTTTTCTCTCTTTAATCACAAATCTGTCAAAATGCCTCAGTACAAAGAATAGATAATTGCTCATTTTTTCTCGTTTGTATTATCTTCAGAAAGAAATCCATGACAAATGAATTCTTACGTTGTTCAGTCATGTGTATGTTATATTTTCTATATACCTAGGTCTAGATTCTGACACCATTACTCACTTTGAATGGTATCACTGATTTCAATAGGACAACTCACAGAGAAAGTTGGGTAAGGGTGTCAGAATCCTGGCTCCTTTGTATTTGATTTCCATTTATATGGTTTTGGAAGACTCCCAGGCCAAAATTTACAAACGTAGGTGTTTAAAGTTAAGGCATTTAAAACTGTATTTAGGTACCTTCTGCTAAAGAGTGGCCTGACTTTCAGAGGTGCTGTGTACCCAGGGTTCTCATTGACTTGGAATTGCGGGTGCTCAGGATCTCTGAAAAGCACTAAAGCAGGCCAGTTATCTAGGGCCAGGTCGACACTACAAACTTACTTAGGTATAACTACATCGCTCGGGGTGTGAAAAATCTACACCCCTGAGCAACATAGTTATATTGACCTTAACACCTCTGTGTAGATAGCACTATGTTGGTGGGAGAGCTTCTCCCGACATAGCTACCACCTCTCACAGAGGTGGAGTTTTTAAGTCAATGGGAGAGCAGGGGTCGGCAACCTTTCAGAAGTGGTGTGCCGAGTCTTCATTTATTCACTCTGATTTAAGGTTTCGTGTGCCAGTAATACATTTTAACGTTTTTAGAAGGTCTCTTTCTATAAGTCTATAATATATAACTAAACTATTGTTGTATGTAAAGTAAATAAGGTTTTTAAAATGTTTAAGAAGCTTAATTTAAAATTAAATTAAAATGCAGAGCCCCGTTAGCCAGGACCGAGCAGCGTGAGTGCCACTGAAAATGAGCTCGTGTGCCCCCTTTGGCATGCGTGCCATATGTTGCCTACCCCTGGCGTAGAGTGTCTTCACCAGAAGTGCTACAGCAGTGCAGCTGCATCAATGCAGCTGTGCCAATGCAAGTTTGTAGTGTAGACCAGCCCCTATTCATTAAATATGAATGTAGGGGTCTACTTTTAGGCATCATGTTTGAATATTTTGGGCTCTGATTTAATTTTTAGTATCGATTGCAAAGAAAGGTATTAAATATGCAGTTTTGCAACCACCCTTGGTCTCTGTTAAACAGGTATTTTATAAGAATAAGCTCATAAGACTAAATTCTGTCCTCAGTTATACCAGATGTAAATTCAAAGTAACTCCATTGAATTAAATTGATTTATTCCAGGTTCACAGTGATATAACTGAGAGCAGAATTTGGCCTAAGGTCATTCTTTAAATAGGAGGCTATAAAAAGATTTCAGACTTAACTACTGACTTCAAGACCCTGCACCAATCTATTTTACTGCACCTCCAGGAGTTGGGGAGAAATGTGAAATTAAATTTGTAAATAACTAAATAAATTCTGGCATTACCCAGTGGTGTTTTTGTGTGTATGTGTGCATAGTTCAGATTGATTATGAAGTGACATAGTTTAGTTTATGATGTCATATGATAACAGAAGTTAGCAACAACAGGATTGTTCCATCCAAATTAACTCTCCAGCATTCATGAAACTGGACATACTGATAATATGCTTCAATCTGAACAAAGAGAGGCAAATGCACATTTACAACACCAGTCGCTCCCCCCTCCTGCAACATCACTCCCAGCTTATTTAAAACAACATTCAAACTGCACATCAGTTTCTCTTGTGCCTTGTTAATGCTCATTATTCATTGAACTCCTTTTTTCTAGAAACTAACTGAAGAGCCAGATTCTGAACTCATTGTTTGCATATCTGCTGACTGCAATGAATAACCCCCAGTTTCCAAACCCAGCATTTCTATGCGACTCAAACAGTTGCAGCCACCAACTACAAAAAAAAAAAAAAAAAAAAGGGGGGGGGGGGGGGAGGGGAGAAAGGAGTTATGCAGGGCAGTGAGGGCACATGGTTCCTGGAGAAAATGAGATTGAAAATTAATGAAAAAGCTTGTTCACAGCCTGTAAACAAATAACTTCAATCAAACATAAGAGAGGGGAACCACTGTTTAGCATCAGAGGAAAAGCTGTAAAAATGGACACTGAGGGGTATATTATTCTCAACTTGAAAAACTGGGCTCAGTACTGTAGCACTACAGCTCTGAGATGAAAAAATAATAATACATTCTCCTTCATTGTGAGAGAAATTAAAACCATGGGACAGATTCAATGGTGCAAGAAGCTGTCAACTATAGCTTGATGCGGGGAGCTCGCCCTGATGGGGAGGGCAGGTAATACTGATTCTGCCATTCTCCCTCAGATTTTCTGCTGGATCAGGGCAGCTTCTATTTTGGTGAGGACTCCATAGGAGTCTGCTAGCACTGTGACAGGAACAGAACTCCCATTCTAGAAGGATGGATGGCTATAGCAGCTTTAACCCACCTTTGCACTCTCCCAATCTTGGGCTGTCTGGGGCTGAAGAGGTCCCCAGCATAAGTTAGCCTTGGGGCTGTCTAAGGTATGGCCTCTCAGGACTTATTATTATTTATTTTACCATAGCTCCTAGGAGCCCTAGTCATGGACAAGGACCCCACTACGCTAGGCGCTCTACAAACACAGGGAAAAAAAGATGCCCCAAGGAATTTATAATCTAAGTATAAGACAAGAAACAAGCAATAGGTACATGCAGACAGATAGGGGAGTGCAAGGAAACAATGAGACAGTATTGGTCAGCATGATATGCAGTGGTCTCAGAACACGAAGCAGCCTCACCATTGTCAATTTTTTTTGACAGGCATCACAGCAAAAAAGAGCTTTAAGGAGGGCTGCCCTACTGCAGTGGCTCCCAAACTATGGGCCGTGACCTCTAGTGGGGTCGCTCCGTTAGCAATCCTGAGTGCGCAGGATTGTAAAATGGAATCCTCCGTACAGCATGACCTCGTCTGTATGGTGTATGCGAGATCACACTCCAGGGTGGACACCATTGGTGCGTAGAACAAAATGGCATCCTCCGTGCAGCCTGATCTTGCACCTACAAGGTGATGCTGTTCAAGGACAGGGTTTTAAAATGGCATCCTTCAGACTGTCTGGGATCATAGGAAACAATACATCTGAAAATGGGGTCATGCAGGGAAAAGGTTTGGGAACCGTTGTCCTAATGGCTGTGAACCTTCAAAGTCTGCCTGCTGCAGTGCCACCCGTGCCAAGCCCCCTATCCTGGGGCTTAGAATGGACTCCTTGGAAGGCAACCCTACAGCTGTCTTCTGCAGTGCGTGTGCCAAAGGAACCTTCCCCCAGCTGCAACCAGGGCTTTTAGGACCCCTTTATGAAACTCAGGCCCTTTAACCAAGCAAAAAGGAGACAGAGCAGGGTTGAGGGTGCCACCTCTAGAATTAAGAATGCAGAAAAGGCTCAAGTTAGAACATCATAATCCCACCCAACCCCTATTTTTACTTACTTGTGACTTCCCCCAAAATTCTTCTTATGGGCTAATATTTTACATGCTTGGTTTCTGTACAGAAGATGTTTGTTTTAAACTGAAGCTGATTATGTTCAGCTGTTTTGAGACTTACAAAAAAAAAAAACTTGACAACATTATTTTCTATTCTCACCCCCAATTTTTATCATAAGAGAGACCTCAAAAATTGCTGAAATTTGAAAGTTCAAATGTTGATTTAGAGACTTCAAGTGACTGAAAATCCACCACATCCCTCCTAAATTTTTCCAGGGCTAATTACCCTCACTGTTACCTGCACCTTCTTTCTAATCTGAATTTGTCTACTTCAGTTTCCAGTCACCTCATAACCTTCTCTTGGGTAAACTACACAGATGAAGCTTCTTTAATCTCTTATTGTAAAGCAGATTTTCCAGATCTCAAATAATTCTTGTAACTCTTTTCTGAACCCAGTGGTGGATTAGCCAACAGGCCGACAGGGCCCGTGTCCAGGGGCCCCAGCCAATTGGGGGGCCCTGGAAAATGGTCACCCCGCCCCAGCAGACATCTGCTGTGGGGCGGCAGAAGCCCAGAGCCCTGGCAAGGCGGGGGAAGCCCCCATGCCCCAATCCAACTCTTTGGCAGAAGCACAAGGCGGTGGGGGAAGCCCCAGCGCCCAGACTCCAGCAGATACCATAGGGCGGATGGGGCAGGGGAAGTCCCAACACCCTGACGCTAATCCCCGACAGAAGAAGCGCCCAGCACCCAGACCCTGGCTGCAGCCCCGGGATGGAGGAGCTCTGACTCCCTGCCACAGCCTCAGGGCTGGGGGAGTTCTCACTCCCCACTGCGGCCCCAGGGCCGTGGCAAAGGAACAGAATTCTCCAGTCTTGGGGCCACAGTGGGGGGTGGTAGAAAGGAACAAACAGGGGCCGCAGTGGGCGGGGCAGAATGGTGTGGGGCCAGGGGCGGGGTCACAAGCAGAAGGAGCGGAATGGGGGCGGGACCATTGGGAGGGCCCCCCACTTGCTCTGGCCAGGGCCCCACAAAAACTTAATCTGCCTCTGTCTGAACTTTCCTATTTTGTCAATATCCATTTTGAGATAAGGATCCCACAATATCCAGTGTTGTACAAACACAGAAGACACTGTCCCTGCCCTGAGAGGCTTACAGTCTAAGGTCATGATCCTACAAACGCTTATGCATGTGTTTAACCTTACTGCCTCCCTCAAGCAGTCCCAGTGGTTTCAGTGGGACAATGTAAATGCTTAAGCATGTGTGTAAATTTATGCAGAATCCAAGCCTAAGGAAGCAGGTTGTTGTATAGAATTGTTGATAAATTGACTATTTTTGTCTGTGGGTTCTTAATGTTCTGACTTGACTTAAATGCCATCTGGAGCACTCCCAGTAGAATTTCTCCCCCCCCCCCCTTAAAACTTAGAGGTGCATGCTTCTGGTGCCAGCAATGCACAGCTAGGCATGCTGGGCACCATTTCCCAAGATTTTAAGCAGTGTCTGTTGGACTTTTTTTCTCCTCCTTTTTAAGCTAAAACTGGCATTACTGCAACATTAAGGTAACCCTTCCAACAAAGAACCCAATCCAATTTGCTATTAAAATCAACAGAAAGATTCTGTTTGACTTCCATGGGAGCTGTTTCCAAGCAATCAAAAGTCAGGAAATTCCAAATGTTAATGTTGGTATTGCATTGGGAACTTTGAGAATTTCTGGATTTTTTTAATATTTAATTTTTTTCAATCAACATTACATTAAGACTATTTTTTATTTAATTTTCTCTTTATTTTATGAAAGTGTATTTTGGATATTTTAAAAATATTTTTGCTTCATTATTTTTTCTTTTGCTCTGTTGTTTCCCTACCCTAAAAACGGTTCTATCTAGTGTTTGCTTTCAACAGCTGAGAGACAGCCCCGCTGCATGCTTCTCATTGGGCAGACTGACATCATTCTCTACTTTGAGTCCTGACTCAACTTTTAGCACAATGCCTGAAACCACACAGCCTGTGGGCACAGCAAGATCAACATGAGAGTACACATGTGCATTCTGCTGCCCTGTAAGCACATTGCCTTGTTAATGAGGAATCAGCCAAATAATAGGTTTGATAGTACATGGTTAAATTAGGCAATATAAATTGTAACAGTGTTTTCTGCCCATCATAGAGAGGAGATCCTGTTGAAAAATCATGACCATGAAAGTCCATTGTCTACTTCTACACATCTCCCTGTAAAGGATAGATTATTTGAGTACAGGGAGTGTCATATCTTTCAGTAAAATGCTTGTCAAGAACAGATGTAGATTATTACTTATTTTGTTTATAGTAGTTACCAACATGAAGAAAAATAAAGTTACCTTATCTTAGTCTAATTATTATTAATGATTTGGAAACTTGGATCAGTTCCACATGTGCTGTGTTTGGTCCATTTGCAAATGGTGGGGCAAGATTCCCAATATCAAAATCCTGAATCGTTGTCAGATGTCTGGCATTCAAAGCATGCTCATAAACGCTCAGCTGCATTAGTCTGGGCATCTCGTTCTATTGTCAACTTGAGAATACTTAGGGTCATATTTTATGGTCATCTAATGCAAGGTACCTGTTCTCGTGGTGGCCAATAGAAATGATATAAAGACACACTGAAGTCAAACGTGAAAGTATATCAGGTTGATTCCAACAACTGGGAAGCAACAGCCCACGACAGAGCAAGATGGCTGCAGATATGTCATGTCACCATTAACTGTTTTGAAGCAAGGCGCATTAATACCTTCTGTGAAAAATGCGAACAGCACAAAGCAAGGATACAACAACCTGCAAAGATCATGGACAATCTTGTCTGTCTCCCACATAACTATGTTTCTCGCATTAGTCGCTGGGAGAGAGGGGGAGGAGTTGATTGGCGGACAGGAGGTCCTGGGGGTAAAGGGAGAGCTGGCTGCTAGTGGGTGCTGGGCACCCGCTGATTTTTTCCATGGGTGCTCCAGCCCTGGAGTAGTGCTTAGCGGCCTCTATTGAGATTGGGGACCCATTGTGCTAAGTGCTGTGTATATGCACAGCAAGAGAGAGTCCCTGCCTGAACTATCTAAAATCTAAATAGAGAAAGTATGTGGGGGAGAAGGATTATTATCCCCATTTTACAGATGAGGAACAGAGATTAAGGCCCAGATCCTCAAAGGTATGTAGGCACCTAACTCCCATTTATTTTTATTGGGAGTTAGGCACCTAAATACCTTTGAGAATCTGGGCCTAAGTGACTTACCCAAGGTCACACAAAAAATCTGTGGAAGAGCTAGGAACTGCACCCAGATCTTCTAAGTCCCAGGCCAGTGTCTTAACTACAAGACCTTCCTAGAACATAAGAACGGCTATACGGGATCAGACCAATGGTCAATCTAGCCCAGTATCCTGTCTTCCGACGGTGGCCAATGCCAGGTGCTTCAGAGGGAATGAACAGAACAGACCGTCATCAAGTGGTCCATCCCATCGTTCACTCCTAGCTTCTGGAAGTCAAAGGCTAGGGACACCTAGGGCATGGGGTTGCATCACTGACTATCTTGGCTAACTGCCATTGATGGACCTATCCTCCATGAACTTATCTAATTCTTTTTTGAATACCATTATACTTTTGGCCTTCACAACACCCCCTGGCAACAAGTTTCACAGGCTGACTCTGTGTTGTGTGAAGAAGTACTTCCTTTTGTTTGTTTTAAACCTTCTGTCTATTAATTTCATTGGATGACCCCTAGTTCTTGTGTGATGTGGAGTAAATAACACTTACTGATTCATCTTCTCCATGCCATTCATGATTTTATAGACCTTGGATATGTATCCCCTTCATCATCTCTTTTCCAAGCCGAACAGTTCCAGTCTTTGTAATCTCTCCTCATATGGAAACTGTTCCATATCCATAATCATTTTTGTTGCCCTTCTCTGTACCTTTTCCAATTCTAATAGATCTTTTTTGAGATGAGGCAACCGGAACTGCATGCAATATTCAAGATGTGGGAGTACCAGGGATTTATACAGAGGCATTATGATATTTTCTGTCTTGTTATTTATCCCTTTCCTAACAATTCCTAACATTGATAGCTTTTTTGGCTGCCACTGCACATGAAGTGGATGTTTTCAGAGGACTATCCATAATGACTTCAAGATCTTTCTTCTCAAGAAACTACAGAGAAACCCAATTTAAATGTCACACACAATATACAGGGGGGTTGATTAATTTCTGCTCGTGTATGTATGTATAAAAATCACCCCATCCCCTCCCCTGCATGCCAGCAGGGACAGCTTCATCCCAGGGGTACTGCCAAGGGAAGGCAGCTTTGAAGGACAGCCAGGGCTCCATAGGAGCCCTACAAGCAGAGGCTGCTCAAAGGATTGGCTAAATCAGCACAGCCTGTGGGCATACTCCATGCCTCTTCCTGGTTGGCTCCAGGACCCCTGCTGGAGGGGAGAGAGGGAGGGACGAGGAAGTGTCTTGAGACACTGCAACCACTTTTCAGATACACTTTGTGCCACTAGGGACTGCATACTGTTTCTCTGGCAGAAACAGTAGAACCTGGAAGTGAAGAGAGACCAGTAACCTTTTCCTCTATGGACTAAATAAGTTGGAATGTGAGGAAAGGGAACTATGATTAGAGTTAACCAGATAACCAATTCTTTGAATACAGTAACACGTATCATACAATGTGTTTGACAAGGAGACTGTAATTCTTTTCCATCATGTGTCCTACGAAATATTGTCATATGCCAATCTTACGGCATGCACACCTTACCTCAGAAGACTTCTCTACTTGTATGTTCTATTCTTATCATTACATTGTACATCTTATCTTGTACATCATTATTCTAACTTGCTTGAGCCAAAGCATCCCGTAGCCTGGGATATCAGACTCCCACATAACCAACACAAACTGACTCCTACTGAACACTTGACAAAGCCAGGTCCTCGGCCCCTTTATACTGCCTGACCAGTCTCCTCAATGTAACAGAATCACTAGGTAGAATAGATCTGGCACAGCTGGCTCTTTGTCACCCTCATCACAGTCCTGGGAGGAGGGGATATGGCCAGGCAAAAGGGGATAGAGCTGATGCAACTCTGCTCCGGCTATCTGTGGCTGCTGGAATATCTCCACAGGTGCAATTTAAACCAGGAGGCCACCTTTGCACTCCCTTGATTCCTTGGATCTTTTCATCCTTGGACTCAAGTTAGAGCAGCTTCACTATGTCAGGGGCTCTGAGAGGCATGGATTAAATACCCAGATAGACAGTTACACTAGTTTTGTGGCCAATATGCATCACCACAGGAGCAGAGCAAGGCCAAAGATCTGGCCATAAACGTTTAATATAGCTTGTTTTCAATAGGCTATACAAAAATCCTAGCTTTTGGTTTTTAATGTGGTTAGCTATTTTAATGCAGTTGACCTCCCAAAGTAATCATCACTAGACATGCTATAGTTTGAATTCAAAACCATTCTACTACTAATTGGCTTGGGTCTACGCTGAACTCTTTTTTAGTGAACTAATCTTTCTGAAATCCACTGCACTGTTATGTTCAGCATGGCTTACAAAAGCTAGTTATCAGTCCTCTTTTTTATTTTGTTCTCTTTCCAAAGACTAGCATACAGTATGCTCAGAAAAACATAGGAGTGGGGCACTGCAGCGGACATTAGATGTAGCTGTACTCTTCCTTTCATCAGAAAGGCAAACCACACCGTTCTTACAGCAATCAACATGAAATGCATCACGTTAAATCCCTTATTTCTTTAGCATAATATAACATCCCCTGTGAGCGCTCTCTCATATTACCATCCTGATCAATCAGGTATGTGAGGTTTTCTAGGCAACAGGTGTTTTTTGAAACAAAATACAACCTTCCCTTCAGCTCATTATGTGAAAGAGACAGCAGCTGCAAGCATAATGCTTAGGACACATGGTCTATAAGACACCCAGAAGAAAAACACTCCTCGTTCTGCTTGTTAAGGTAAAGCACAGATGTTGTTGCAGCAGCAAGTAGAAACATAAGGCAACTATGGTTTGCATTTCATGTTGTAAATTCAGAGACTAAAATTTCAGAATATTTTAATAGGTTACAAACAGAATCCCATTTTCTTTATATGATGGAAACTTGCTAATAGTTTCCGTAGCTCTGAACAAACACTCTTTATTATTATTGTATTTGTATTCCAGTAGCACCCACAATATGCCAGAACTGCCCACACATTCAGGAAGATTAAATCTTTTCATTTAAGTATTCTTTTAAGTGGACTAAATTGTGTATGTCAAATGGTGGTCAGATTAGAGTGGATTTACTCAATTAGCAGAGTTCTGTGGCTGGCTTTGCAGTGTACCCATTACCATAGAGGAGATTTGGGATTCCATATGTAAATTAGCCCATGTCATTGTTTTGTTTGTTTGTTAGGATGCAATACTAAGTCTTCCTATTTATCATGGGGTTTTATACTGCTGCCCATCAATTGCAAAAGTGAAGTTCATAGTGAACTTCATGGTGGCTCTAGCACTTCTCTATTTTTGAGGTCAAATCTCTGCTTAGGGCCTGGTTTTTGTTTTTAAAAATATTTTATTATTATTTTATAATTTGTATTCCCACAGCACCTAGGAGTCCCCTCCCTTTTTTTCTTGTTTTGTTTTATTTTTTGCTGGTAGGGTTTCAGGCTAGAAGTGTTGGGAGTGTCATTCTTATGGTAGGAAGACTTTTTCGAAGAGCAAAGTTTTGCAGCAATTTCTAAAGACAGTCAGACTCTGGATCCACCTGATCTCCTGACCCATTCCAATATGCTAGAGCTTCCTGACCGAGGCACTCTAACCCTATTGGACAATAATGTATAAAACCATACAAGAGACCCAGTTCAGAGAGCAACCTCAGAACTCTTGTTCCTCGAGCAGACTGGGTGTAAGGGTCTTTTGAAGGTGATGCTCTCAGCCTGTAAGGTGAGAGTAAAGTAGATACCCTTGCTTTGCAAACTCAGTGGAAGCTGCATGTTTTCCTTGCTGCAGGGTTTGTGGGGTAGAGTAGCAGCAGCAATGAATTAGGCAAGGATTAATTCATATGGGGAAAGGCATTGACGCACAGCTCTCTTGAGATGAGGGAAAATCCCTGACACACTTTCACCCCCAACTCAGATCAGCTAACTGACTTTGAGTGATGAGCCCCCCATTTGCATGTAGCTTTATGACATTACCACGATAGACAGGATGTTGCAAGCTGTGATCAGATGAATCCATCCTTTGTCCCTCTGCCACAGAAAATACAGTATACTCCTGATTATCCAAACAGTGTGGGGGACACAGATTTTATCTCAGTAATTGGGAGTTCAGATAATCGAGGGCAGGGGCCATTCAGTCATTCGGCAGCAGGGTGGTCTCTCCCAGGGCCGGGAGCTCCCTGCACTGCCACGGACGGGGTGACACTTGATCCCTGCAGGTGCAAGGTGAGGGAGGGAGGCTGCGGTCTTGGTGGGGCACAGCAGAGATCCCCATACAGGACTCTGCTCTGCCCTGCCAGGACCCCAGCCTTCCCTGTACCTTGCGCCTACAGGGCATGGGTGTAACTGGCCCTGCAGCTGCCCAGGGAGCCCTCTGCAGTGCTGCTCACTCACTCCCATGACAGCAGGGCTGCAGAGGGCTCCTCTCACTCCCATGAGCAGCATACCGGGGGGCTCCTCCTCCTGCTCCTCCTCGAAGTCGTGGCCAGGGGTCTCTGTGCTGTTATCAAAACCTCCTCATTATCCGAATCCCTTCCTTGTCCCCCAGCATGAGATATATGCTACAGAGAGTTATGTATCTCATGCTGGGGGACCAGAAGGGATTAAGATAATGTGGAGGTTTGGATAATAGGGTTCAGATAAATGGGAGTATATTGTCACTGAATTTTAGAAAAGACAGTGTAAAAAAAATTAAAACCCAGATCACAAAAGGGAGGTTTCAGCACATAACATGACCACATTCAATGTGAACTAACTTTGTCTTTATAAAAATTCCTTGTTACAAAATTTATGGCAAAAGAAAAAAGAAACAGGCATAGATATAAAAAATTGGGCAGATTAAAAACAATTTAATAATTTAAAACAAAATAGGCAAAAGTCCTGAAAATAAAGAAAGTAGATGAGGAATAAAATAAAAAAAACCCCAAAACTTAAGATCTGGAACCGAATTGTGCACATTAATACCTCTGTACTCATGTGATCTTAGTGGTGCTGGATCCTCCTTACTTCATATTGCTTTTTACTCATTTGTTGGACTTTGTCTTTAATTAGGCCCCAATCCTGCAAACATTCATGCTCTTGCTGAACTGTATGCAATGGGACTACTCATATTGTGTATACTAAGGCATATGTGTAAGGTTTTTTTTTTCTACATTACTGCCTTGGATTGTAAACTCTTTGGGACAGGGACTGTATCATATTTTGTGTTCATACAACCACTAGCACAATGTGGTTCTATCTGATTGAGATCTCTGGGAACTACTACTAATAATAATTAAAGCAACAGCAATGAGAATTCCATCGCCCTCTCCACAGTCAAGACTAGTAGAGGAGGTTTTGTGTATTTAGAGACAACCATAGTTATATTGGGGGGAAATGGGAAAATACTCACATGTATCTTCACATCACCTTCAAGGACCTTGCTATTCCTGAGAAACTCAGCCACGGTCCCATTTAACAGTCTGTCAAAGGCTTCTACGTACGGTGCTATACCTTTGGGAGAAAGGCATTTCATTACAACCAGTTCATAAAGTCAGTAATTTGTGATACTGTCCTTTGCTGCTGGAGAGAAAAATACTGTAGAAATGGGGAAAAAATGTAATATTTTGCCATATTCACTGACTTGTAAAATCAGCAAAAATTAATGCATAACCATTATTTCCAGCAACAACCAAACAATTTTGCTCCCAGCGGAACCTGGCTAGCCGTGTGAAAATAATGTAATCTGTATACTGTATGTGGCTACCTGCCTTTGTGCTAAAATAACAGGTGCTAAAATAAATATTCTTCAATATTGCAAAGTCAGAATGGCCAGATAACCATGATTTAGACCTTTTTATTGACACAGTGCTATTAATATACATAAAACAAGTATCACCCTCTTAAAGAAATCTGTACTGAACCACTGCTATGTTTATTCCACACACCCTTTCCTGAAGTTTTATAAATTGTTTGGCAGACATTAAAAAACAATGTTTATTTCTAGGAAGATGGGGCTTCAATATGGCAATAGTGCAATTCTACGATATAGGGAAACCAGTTCCTAAGCGATCAGTATCAGCACAGCATTGGAAGCACAGCATTGGAATCTCCTTGTTTCATAGTCTGAGTTTGCAAAACTGCAAATTCCATTAATGATAAAACCTCCTCCAGTGACTGGAAAAAAGCTAACTTTACTAAATCATTAATCTCAATGACTATGTGACTTTTAACATACCAAGCTGATGAGTACAAGCATGATTTTTCATATAGAGTATACTACTGTATCCTGATACAATGGATTCTATTTAAACTGGACGTGTATTGTCTTGACTATTGGGAAACCCAGGTAAGAATCAGTTTCTTACACCAAACTGGCTTTCTGAATAGCCTTATATATCATTTAAGCCAGAGAAAGTAATCTTTTCTTGGATATTTTCCAGTCCCTTTTTCGCTCCCTGATATGCCGTCTATATATCCTCTCTATGGAGATATATCCTCTCTATGGCCCTCATCCAGCACATGTGTAAATTTAAGCCACTCAAGTGCTTTGCAGAATCAGGGTCAAAATTCTCCCCTTCCTCTCTCCCTGAGCTTCCCCTCTACTTGGTAAAAAGTAAAGCCTGTTCTGAAGGGACACCGGGCTTTGCCCAATGCTGTCTTAACCAGTTGGCACTGCACTACTGCAGAACCCTGATTAATAACCCTGAAAGCTCTTTTTGCAGTAACAGCATTTTGGCCCTTTGACAGAAAACACTAGCTTTGACAATGAGGACTTGGAATTGCCTGTGTTTAGCGTTCTGTGCTTAAGCTGCTTGATGGAATGCCTAGGCTGTCCTGTTCTCCTTATGTCACTTACTTTTCCTCTCACCTTTAATTCTAAGGAATTTCTGGGCTTTCATCCATTTTAAATGTTTATGTGTAAGTTTCTTGTGGGACCTACCACACAAAGTTTTTTATGGTGGAGAAGAAAATGTTTTCCAAAGCCCATTTATATTCTTCGTAAAAATCCATGCCAGTCTCCACGACGCTCATTTTAAGCTTTTATTTTGGAGCACAGAGACTCAAAGAGCAGCCCATCAAGTGCACTAACACTGTAGAAAGTCAGAACACAGCTATACCTATTTTTAGGAAGCAAAACTGCTGATTTCTGAGACCATATCCTAGAGTTCGCTGTGGATCTCTCTGTAATTCAGAAACTGCATGTTTTTCCTGCAAGCCTGCCACCATGATCTTCAGGACCAAAATGTGTACTCTCCTCCCCCGTGCCATGTATGATAAAAATATTAACCAACTAAGATGGAATAAAATATACATTCAAGCCTAACTGATCACACATATATTCCGAAGTAAGCAATGGTAAATTATTTGGGTCATTGCTATGAAAGAACACATACTCTTTTACATGAGTTCCTGTTTTAAAGGAAATAAAGACTTTTCAGGAACACTCATGTCTTCTGCTAATTAGCCTATAAAACAGGTGCAGCTGTAAAGATCTAACTATTAAGCGATAACGTGGCTTAAAACATGGTATGCCCAGAGCCTCCATCTTTGAGGGACACCGTTAAAAGTGGCGTGAATAAATACAGATGGAGAACTCTATGTGTCATGTTACTGAGCCACATTCATCCCCGGTGAGGAACTTGGGCCATCATGTTTAGCCATAGAGACTATTTGGAATGTGAGAACCTGCCCTGAAACATACCACCACAGGCATATAACTTATAGCTGTGCTCATGGCACCACACACATAACAATGGCCTAAAATCAACACTATTGCTAGAACTGATACATCTCTCCAAACTCACGGATTGCTTGAGTGTGACACTGCACATGATGTGGGCTCTATGCACTCTGCCAGCACAGCCTAGGTTCTGAGCTCACATCTATGGTAATTGCCTGTGGCAGGAGTGCCATACAGGGAATATCCTGTAGCCCCTGCTCCTCCAGGAAACTTGGGACTGACAGATGCAGTCTCCAGAACAGGCAGGGCCAGACCAGCTGGGAGATGTGTTGATTTACAACCTCTCACAGACAGGCTTTGCTGGTTGAGTTCCTGCGCAGCCCAGCCAGGATTTAAAAGCAGCACTTTCCCCAGTGGTGAATCCTCCATCTGATGTAGCTGGCCCCATAGGCACAGGGTTGTGCAAATGTAATGGGTAGATGTGGCTTTGCAATTAAAATAATTAGAACAGGGACCTTAGTAACAATGGCTCCAATCCTGCAGTGACCTTTCTGTGGATGCAGGGGTCTTCCCCACATGAAGCTCATTGCAGGATTGGAGCCTATGTTTTGAAAATACATAGTTCTTAATAGTTACTTATTTTCCCAGCTTCTGTGTGGGTCATGTGTTCCTGTTTGACTATTCGCTCATGCAGTTTTGCTTAACCTGGAAATGTCAAAGACAACCAAATGTCTAACTTAAAATCTGCACAGTGTGAGTAAGTATGGCTTGGCAACATGGTACAGACAAGCGTGGGTAGATTGGGATCCTAGCCTTCCTTCCTCTGTTTGGAGGGCTTTGGAGATGCACTTCTGGGGGCAGAGGATGAAAGAGAGTGTCAAATAAGGCCAATGCTGCGCTGGTGGCAGCAATTAGTGAGCAAATGCTTATGAACAAGTTCAGCTGTGATTAAGGGGATCAAGCTATTCAATGCAGTGTTTCCGCACAGTGAAATTCAATTCAGGAGCTGGAAAATAAATCCTGATTGCTGATTTCTTCAGTAAAATGTATGTTCTGACTTTTCAGGAACACTCATGTCTTCTGCTAATTAGCCCCAGCAGACATTTTCAACTGGTGAGTGCTCTGTAACAATATAAACAGTAAAACAGAAAGAGCAATAAAGCTTGAAATATGGACTATATATTTAAGACTAGTTCAAATCTTGAATTTTCTAGGGCATGCTAATGTATGATTAAGATTAAGATTAAGGTTGCCTCCTGACATTTTCCAACTGAGTCTACAAAAAAGAAAAAAATTGCTTTCTGCTAATGTGCAGCTCTCAAGGGGCTGGGATTGTTCTTTCTTTCTTGGAACAAAAAACATGCTCCACTTACAGGCTATATATCTGGCATTCCAAAAAAAGGCATGCAGTTCTTGAAAGAGCCACTCATACCTCCATTAACTCCATTTACAGCTCCACACTCCATTCCAATGGATTTGTGTGAATCTGAAAACAATGATTCAAGTCGAATTACAGCTTTTTCCAGCCTCTCCATCAACACCTGTGTCTCCGCCATTCTGAAAGACAAAAACAATGTTAGACATTTGCATATGAGCACGGTTTTACAGCACTATCATTCTTCTGTAGTTTTTGGTGATTTTAACTTTCATCAATTTCTAGGCTAAGGACAGGTTTACTGATGTCCCTTATAAAAACTACTTAGCTTGCATCATCGCAACATTAGAAAAACAATCTCCTCCCCAGTAAATCTGTTACATTTTAAGGGAGTGGTCTCTATTTTTACGTCTCCAAATGACAGATACAAATGACGGTCAGTGCAATTTTGGTTACTTGCACAGCCTGACAGCACCTGTAAATTAGGTACTTGGATATCCAAGTGACTGAAATATAGTTGTAAATAATTGTTGGCATAAGGTTGTGCCTGCAATCATTTGTACCTGCTATTTACAGATACAATATGGAACGCAGTTAAGTCTGGACTAAAAGGTTGTGAATGTACATTCTCTCCTTGGATTTCCTAGATCTTTCCAATCATTGTCTATACTGTGGTAAGATTCTGTATTGGTTGTTTTTACTGACTATACAGCTTCAATTCAAGAAACCAAGATGGTCTTGTATTTGCTTCTTTAAGATCTGACCTCTCATCAGTTAATGTTGTCTTCTTTCCCTTCTAAAAGTACATGATGTGAACAAATCAAATAAACAGCTAGGCTTCAGAAAGCATAGAACCCCTCCCCCTTCATCATTTACTTAACAGGTTTCATGCACACATGTTCCATTTAAGGTTGTGAACATTTTATCCAAGTAAGTGACATCCAGGGTATGCGTATGTTATTTCCTAATAAACATAATTGCTAAAAGTGTTAATCCCTCAGAGATACCACATGTGTAATACTAGATTCCAACAAACTACATTTTATTAAGCTACACTAGCAACCAGAACAAACACCATTGTGCTACTTACCGGTCCCCATACTGTGGGAAGTGTGTCTAAAGTACTATTATTAGATAGCCAAATATGCAACGAGGGTTTTTACTATTATTATTACTACATCTTTTTAATTTTTTAAAAAGATGTAACAGGGTATTAGGATCCTACATAGAGATACAGAGCTCTTCTGCTGATTCACCTTGGCTGTCAGGCTAATGGGTCCTTTTAGCTCAACCCTAGTAGTTTAATAAGGTTTGTGAGTGACTGGGGAACAAGGAACTAGAAGCAAAGCCAGTGGATTCTACAGGGAAAAACCCTAGGAACAGACATTTTCAGAAAAAAAGTGTTGGTTGAGGTTTATATTTTGTTCCTATTTATGTTAGCAATAAAGGCAAATCCTTGGACATGGGTAAGCTTGGACTACATCCACTGTGCGTGTGTACTGTGCTAGGTGCAGGGTGGGAACTCAACCTGCTTACAATAGATGTGTGCATTGTTCTTTTTGCAAAATTTAATCTGCATATCCAGTGAGTGAGTTGGACATAAACATTCCAAAAATTGTTTGTTTTTTAACATACCGGATATTTTGTCCGAATGAAATAAGATAGATGGTACCAGGAGAGATTCCACAATGTGCAAGATTTTGTGAAAATATAAGAACCTTTTCTTAAAATGAGTATTGTTTACCCCTAAAAAAACCTACAGACTCTCTTCCTTCCACATTCTACACAAATCTCATGTGCTAAGGTCTAAAAGTGAAGTTGTAAAATACTCTAAAGTGAGGTTGGGCTGATTCATTATCTTGAAATAAGGACCATCTACAGTCTAAGTCAAGACAACTATCTGATGTAAAAAACACAGCTTTCTTTTTCTTCCCAGTAAAGACATACCCTACCTGAGTCTGGAAAAAACCTGGAACAGTATCTCTGAAAGGTGCTCACTAGGGTATTAACTCAGATGCCCACTGATGATAATTAAATACCAACGCTGTTAACTATTTCATGCATGTAAGAAAGGAGAGGGGGGTCATAGACCTGCACAATTTACTGTGATATTTCATTTTGGTGTCACGAGTGGGTGGTGTTGGCAAGGGGTCACCATTTATTTTTTCTCCAAGCCCAAGGAGCCTAGCACAGCCTATGTAGACATGGGCAGAGCATATTTTATAGGCAAACCTTAAAATAGAATCACCATTCCTTCCACTACCCCCATCTGACCTCTACCTACAAATATACTTATGTCTGTAACCATTAAAGAACAAAACTGCAGAATAACTTCTCTTGACACTCTTCATCTCAAATATTTGCCAACCTAGCAGACAAAGAAAGAGCAGCACAAATGGGCCTGCTCCTGCTATCATTATTTATGGCTGACGGGAGAAAACCATATTGCTTTGTCTCAAATAGAAACAAGCTATAATGAGTCCATGAGGGTAAGTAGCACAATGACATAAGAAAATAAAAAAGTGAAAAAATATGATGACAATCAGAAGAGCAAAGATTCCAGTTTTGAACAGAAGAAAGGTGGTCCTTTCTTAAGTGTAGTTTTACTCTGAAAAGTAACTGTAAAAATAGTATCATAGGGTTCCTTGTTTAGTGGGTCTTTTTGATTCCTTACCATATTCACTCAGTTTAAAATTACAAAGATGTTTTTTTTTCCCTAGCTGCCAGCCCCTTCAAAATGAGCCTGAGATCTGAAAGTCAAGCTGGGTCCTTTCTTTCTCACATATTTCCACCACACTACAGATAGTGCAGGGCAAATTCTGCTCTCGGTTGTTCCAGTGCAACCTCATGAGATGCATTTTAGAAGTTGTGCAACTAAATCCCTTGCACTGCTTGGAGAAATCACTATCATAGTCTCCAAATTATAGTGGCCCGTGCATTTGCTCTCTGATAAGATGGAACTGCACTACAAACTATACAAAAACCAAGCCTCCAGTATTCTAAAAAGGGAGCATCTTAAAGTCAACCACAAAGGTATTACAGGTTTAGAGTAGTATGTAGCAATCTATATCAGGAAGGCTTGTTTCATCTGCTAGCTAAGAAAGCAGTATAGCATATAAAGTTAGGAGAAACATCCCAACATGTTCCTGGTATTCTTCTCAAACTGGAGGAGCATCCAATCATAGAACACAGCCAATATAAGCTGAAATGCAAAGAATAGCTACTTTCCCCTGTAATTGACATGTAACCTCCTTTACATTGTTACAGGTGTGTTGGTATTGCCTGGTGAGGAACCCAAATCTTTGCTGCTCCCCACACTCAGGTTGTTCATAAAATGAGACCCCACTGTGCCAGCCAATGGCTTATGGTTTTAGGGATTAATTCCCAGTCAGAGAGACACTAAGGGGGGAGGGGAGAGGAAGAATGGGACTAATTAAGTGCAGCAGAACCTATTTAGTTCCATCACCTTAAAAGGGGTGGGAGGGAAGAGTAGGAGGAAGAAAAGGAAAAGAGTATGGGCAGTGAGTTTGCATCATTATAAAGCATAAGTGGAAGGAGGAGACAAAATGGGGATTTCTCTCATAGAAGACAGTGTGATAAGAACAGTGTGTTTGCCAGAAGCTCACATATGGCATGTTAGAGAAACAGAAGTGCTACCTTGTATGGTTAATACTTTGTTTTTATGTTAACTCCATGGAAAGAATGTAGCTAGAGACATGCCAAATTAATGTCAATTTAGATTAAACAAGAATCCCTGCAATAAAACCCTACCTAGAGAGAGGCTGACTTTGTACTCAAACCTGAGCCTTTGGTGAGCTTTCTTCTCATTTTGTCCTTGGCCCTGTTGCAGGTTGTTTTAGGAACAGTGCTACTAAGTGTAGAGGACAGCTGTCTGAAAAAATGTTCTAAATATTTTTTAAAGAATTAATGAAATGCTTTTGCATTTTTATAACATTTTGATTTTTTTGCCAACAGTTTGACTAGCTTTAACTGCCTTGGAAAAAACTAGGCAAAAAATGTGTGTGGGAGGGGGTTTTTTGGTTAAAAATTTGAAATGGAAAAAAATGTCAGTGTTTGAAGCTTTTGACTGGTTCTAGTATGGTACAAAGTATAAAGGAACTTTCATAGCTGTATCTTGATGGATACAGATGATAGAAACTGATGTTCTATTAATAAAAAATGAGTCTTTTTAGTATAATATATTCTAGGCATACAGGATGGCATCCAAAAGGGTTTTTTCTGTGAGTTACACTCTTCAGGTACAGTGTTGAATCTTAAAAGCCTTTTTATCAGACAAGACCTCTCTGGAGAAGGGAAAATCCTGACCTTTCCTTGTTTTCTCCTACTTATCCCCAAGCTTTTTTCCTTTGTCTGACACCATAGAGTTGGTATGCAAATTGCCTACTACTGCAGAGCCTACCTACTGTGTGTTTGGCTTTTCTGTCACTCTTCCTCTTTCCTGTGTTTTGTCCAACAGACTAAAGTTTAAAAAAAAAAAATCCAAGAGGACAGTGTGACATTTTTATATTTTGACAATATATAAAATATTGGGAGAGCTTTCATTTAAAAAAAAAAAAATCCCATCCAGCAAAACAGAGACTAAGATTAGAAACACATTTTAAGTTTCTTATCACATCCCAATTTAGTCTCATATAACTATAGGTAAGCAATAGCACATGCCAGGATAATTATTCAAGAGTCTGTCTATGCACACACTGAATGTGCTGAGGTCTTTGAAATATTTTACTGATTCACATTTTTTAATACAGTATGTGCATATATATTTAGTATGCCTTGAAATAGCAGTTTATTCTCTAATTACACATGAATATCTAGGTTTTTTTTAAAAAAAAGGGGGGGGGGGAACCTCCCATCCACAGCTGAATAATTCTTAATGCTTTATCAATGGTGGTGACAAAGAAAAGTTCATTATTTAATGATCTACTGTAGCAATCAAGGATTGCTAATTTGATGGAGTTAAAATAACCAAGGCAACCCATTTCTTAGTACACCCTCCTAATCACTTATGCTTCCTTTTATGTCACTGTGTTCCCAGTTCTCTCCTTATCTTTTGTCTTGCTTTACTTGCTTCTCTTCATTCTGTTCTAAGGATAGAACAAGAAGCAATGGGTTTAAACTGCCGCAAAGAAGGTCTAGGTTGGACTTTAGGAAAAAGTTCCTAACTGTCAGGGTGGTTAAACACTGGAATAAATTGCCTAGGGAGGTTATGGAATCTCCATCTCTGGAGATATTTAAGAGTAGGTTAGATAAATGTCTATCAGGGATGGTCTAGACAGTATTTGGTCCCGCCATGCAGGCAGAGGCCTGGACTCGATCTCTTGAGGTCCCTTCTAGTCCTAGAATCTATGAATCTTCGTGACAATGAAGTGTAAGATTTTAAGTATTTTTCCCATCAATAGATATACTGTGTTCTTAGGCACCCCTTTGCCATGTATTAGCATAATACTTTTCAAGTAATCAAATCTATAGGGCTTGCAAGCCACTTAATTACATGCCACAAGTCCGATTACTGTATGCAGGCAAACTGCGCTGCTGAACTTGGAGAATATACTGTGGAGAATATACTGCATACGGCCACAGATGTTGGAGCTAGTGAAGCATGGCAACCTCATCCAATAAGATTGAATGGTAAAATCCTTATCTAACTTGTGCTTTTAATATGCCTTTGTTCTACAGTAACTCCTCGCTTAACGTTGTAGTTATGTTTCTGAAAAATGCAACTTTAAGTGAAACTATGTTAAGCAAATCCAATTTCCCCACAAGAATTAATGTAAAGAGGGGGGTTAGGTTCCAGGGGACACTTTTTTCACCAGACAAACTATATATTCTATAGATATACACACAGTATACATTTTAAACAAACAATTTAACACTGTTCACAGCTATGATGATTGTGAAGCTTGGTTGAGGTGGTGAAGTTAGAGGGTGGAAGAGGGAGGGATATTTCCCAGGAAATGCCTTGCTGCTAAATGATGAACTAGCACTTGGCTGAGCCCTCAAGGGTTAACACATTGTTAATGTAGCCTCTCACACAAGGCAGCACGAACACGAGGGAGGGGAGACAGCATAGCACACAGAGACAGACACACCTTGTATGCGGGAGAGAGAGAGATGCACACTGCCCCTTTAAGTAAGCTGACTCACTCTTAAGTGCATTGTCTTTTTAAGTGGATCAGGAAGTTGCAGCAGCAGCTGCTGCTCCAGGCTCTCCGCATGTCCCCTCCCTACTCTATATGGAGAAGGGGTAAGCGGGGGGGAGGGGGCACCCTGACATTAGCACCCCCCTTCCCTCCTGCACAGCAAGCAGGAGTCTCGGGGAGCAGCTCCAAGGCAGAGGGCAGGAGCAGCACATAGCAGTTGGGGGAGGGACAGCTGAACTGTCCAGCAATTGATAGCCTGCTGAGTGGCTGCAGCACAGGGAACTTAGGGGGAGCTGATAGGGGGGCTGCCGGTCCACCCTGGTTACAAGCCCCCATCAACTAGCTGAAACGGGCTGCTGTTCCTGAAAGGAGTGGACAAAGCAGGCGGCTGCCAAAGACGTTCGAAGGGAGCATTGCACAACTTTAAACAAGCATGTTTCCTAATTGATCAGCAATGAAACAATGTTAACTGGGACGACTTTAAGAGAGGAGTTACTGTATTTAAAAGGGTATGCTCCCCAATGCAAAGAAGCTGTCCGGGTTTCACTTCTTTGACCAGCCAGAATTATGGTAACCACCACCAACAAAAAATCATGGTAGGAAAGAAGACAATAGTCTCTAGGCAAAACTTCCAGAACTGGCAACCGTTAAGTTGCTGTTACTACCACTTAGGGCAAACTTGATTGTTTCTCTATAGCAGGGGTAGGCAACCTATGGCACGTGTGCTGATGGTGGCACACGTGCTGAAGGCGGCATGCGAGCTGATTTTCAGTGGCACTCACACTGCCCGGGTCCTGGCCACCAGTCCGGGGGACTCTGCATTTTAATTTAATTTTAAATGAAACTTCTTAAACATTTTAAAAACCTTATTTACTAGGGTTACCATATGTCCGGATTTTCCCAGACATGTCCGGCTTTTGGGGGCTCAAATCCCCGTCCGGGGGGAAATTCCCAAAAGCCGGGCATGTCCGGGAAAATCGGGAGGGAGGGAGGGCTCAGCCGGGGCCTCTTTGGCCGGGGCTGGTGCGGGGCCGGGCCGGGGTCGCGGGGCCGGGGGCATGGTACCGGGCCGGGGGCGCGGGGCCGGGCCGGGCCGGGGGGCGCGGGGCCGGGAGCCGGTCCTGGCCCG
>NC_048299.1:173694519-173816509 GCF_013100865.1 Trachemys scripta elegans
CCGGGGTCGCGGGGCCGGGCCGCCGGGGGCCGGCAGTGCTGGGCGGGCCAGGGGTGGTCGGCCGGGGCCGGCACCCCAGGGCCCGAGCCGACCCAGGCTGGAAACGCCGGGGGGGCCAGCCTGGGCCGCGCCTCCTCCCCCCACACCCCCCCTTACCTGCTTCAGGCTTCCCGCGAATTAAATGTTCGCGGGAAGCAGGGGAGGGGGCGGAGACTTTGGGGCGGGGGCGGAGTTGGGGCGGGGGCGGGGCTGGGGCCCCGTGGAGTGTCCTCCTTTCGGAGGCACAAAATATGGTAACCCTATATTTACTTTACATACAACAATAGTTATATATTATAGACTGATAGAATCAGACCTTCTAAAAACGTTAACATGTATTACTGGCACGCGAAACCTTAAATTAGAGTGAATAAATGAAGACTCGGCACACCACTTCTGAAAGGTTGCCGACCCCTGCTCTATAGTATACCCTAGCTCTCGAGGATGTCCATACTCTGCCAAATCCTGCATTCCTCATTCAATTTTGTTTTATTCAGACAAAATGTGCTGTCAATGGGTAATCTTTTCTAAATAAAGGAATGCACATCACATTCTCCCATTCAAAGCTGAGTATGTGAGTATTACTCAAGATTTAAGAGAAACCAGGCAGGAATCCTCCTGCAAGTTCAGGAGGTAGGTAGAGAGGGGTAAGTAGCTACTCTGCTGCTATTAATACTGCACTCCGTGGGCTGTATCAGCTGTGGCTTCACAAAGCCTGATTCAACTCCCACTAAAGTCAGTGGAAAGACTCCAATTCTCTTCTAAGAGATTTATATCGAGTTCTAAGTGAGGCCTGTGGCATATTAACTGACCACACTCTCTTAGCCCACTTCCCACCACACCCAAATCCTCTTTCATGCTATCACAGAGAAACATACCATGGATTCATGTAGCACTCCTCTGTCCTGCCCCTGCTATCCTAGTACTTAAGGGGAAGGAGCCTTTCTTCAAAAGGAGGTAGAATAACATCATTTAAATCTGACTTAAATTAATGAGAATTGGTCCATTTCTGTAAGAGAACTAGGGTAGACTTTTTAACGGGTACTAGTGGATTGAGAAAGGAGGATGGAAAACAGTTACCATGTATATACTACATGATCCAATAAATTTCACAATCAGAAAATGAGGACAGTTCAGCCAATCATAATTATAAAATCCATCACTCATGGACCACATTAGGTCTGAACTTTATAAGCAGAGGAAGCACTTCATTCAATATGGGAATGCAGCCACTTCGGGTGTGACGTATAGCATTGGTCTAACAACTCACAGGAGTTTAGAACAAGTGAAGAATACTGCCATATCCTGTTTAAACTACAAAAGAAATGGCAGTTGGAAGAATGTCTGGAATAGGGCTAGGACAAGGTGGATACCATTATTACCCTTACAAAAAACACTGTGGTCTTTACTGATCACAAGTAATCAGGCCTTTTTTCATGTCTCATTCCAAAGACAAAGGCTCTAATACCCCAGTGTCTCCAGAACTATGCTGGGGCATGTGTTTGCTTCTGAAACAGAATGAAGAGTGCCACCTACTGAATTACCAACAAAATTTCTTATAGCACCTTGGTTTCTGTCTGAAGATCTTCCCCCTTAATAGTGACCAAGCTCAACCTTATTCCGTTTATGAGAACTAACCGGCATATATCCCAGGGTGACAGAGTTGTACGCAACTTATCCCACATCAGAGTTTCAGTGTCTGGAATTATGAACTCCAGAATGACCAAGTTAATCCTGATTAGGTCTTGTTTAACTTGACCATTTCTACAGTTAACCTTTTCTAACATGGCTGGTCCGATTGACATGAAATCTTCATATGGCTGAATTATTCTTTTCCCTAAACCACTGGTGGTTAGGTGCAGAATGTGTTGAATCAGTGGTTGCTTCAGAAAAGTAGCACATTAATATGTAGTTACATTGATGGAAAAACTGGACTGAAATATTACAAATCCTATGCTGTAATAGGATTTGAACTCACTGCCTTGGAACTAAATCAGATACTTTAGCCAATTATGTAGTTGGCCACTTATCTACCTTTTAACTAGGCCACAAACGTTATTCATTGGGCCAGTGATTCCCAATGCACAGTAGTACCTGCACATCAGGCTTTTATAATTAGTACTCTTGACTGTTCCAGCCAGCATAAGTCTTGAGATGCTGAAGACCACCGGCCACTACTGTCTCAACACTTCATAAGAGTGGGTCACTCTCTTGTATGTGTGTTAACACTCGATGAAACGTCCTCTTGCAACCATGAGACTGAAGTCTTCAGCAGCCCAAGTGCCACTGTAAGGGTATGTCTACACTACTCGCTGAATCTAGAGTCTAGACGCGATAAATCGATCCACAAGTGCTCTCCCGTCAACTCCTGTACTCCACCGCCGCAAGAGGTGCAAGTGGAGTCAATTGGGGAGTGGCAGCAGTCGACTCACCGCAGTGAAGACACCGCGGTGACTAGGTCTAAGTACGTCGACTTCAGCTACGTTATTCACGTAGCTGAAGTTGCGTAATTTAGATTGACCTCCCTTCCCAGTGTAGACCAGGCCTAAATTAATATGTATAGATGAACTAGAGGTACGTGCAAAGACTTAGCGCCTGAACAAGCTCTCACTGATATCGATAGGAGTCTGATTGGGCCCTTAGTCTGATAAACTATTATCCATTTTCCAAACGATTTGGGAACTCTTGGCATAGACTAGACAGCTTTGGTTACCATTCATGGGAATTTATAACTGTTAAGTTAGCTATACAAAATAACTTTCCTTTTGCATTCCAAATACAAGAGAAACATCTAGAATTAAGAAGAAAGAATTTTCAAAAATTGAATGCAGCCAAAGTCTCTTCCTTAGTTTGTTATAAGATCTACGTGCCTGAAAACTTAGTGCAAGTCAGGGTTAACTTACTGTTTTGTTTGCCTAATAAATGTGAGAAGTAAAGGAGTTTTCCCAATTTTTACTATAAAAGTGTCTTACTAAGACACACCTACTAAAATTCTCTTTTTTTTTTTTTTTTTTTTTTGTGCATGTGATTTTTTTAGGGCAATGAAGTCTGCGCAAAACCACAATGAACATTCCATTAAAGGTACTTGGCATGCCAGCATTCTTCCTCTCTGGATCTCAAAGCATTTTACTAAGCTGGGTAAATGTCCTTATTCCTTAAAGACTGTAAACTGAAGTACAGCAAAATTAAATTACTTGCATCAAGTCACACTAAAAGTCAGTGGTAAAGCCACGAACAAAATATAGGTCTCCCGACTTCCAGTCCTCCTGCCCACTCCACTGGGCCACATTCTTTCTCCAGTCTATGATAATTTAGGGTAAAATCCCAGATTCCCATCAAATGTAGTCCTGTATAGATGGTAATTTTAGTGTTCTTTTGGAGCCACTATCAGGATTGTCAGTATTGCTCTTGCAAGAGAGATTTAGGCGAGTTATGGTTTGGAATGTGGAAGTCTGATATGAACATAAAGAAATATTTGTTTACCTGTTTATACTTTAGTTAATATAGGATCTTAGTATACCAAGATCACTCACCATTAGCTATAGGACTTGGGATACTAAGCATTTTTTTCACTGAAGTATTTGCTATTGTCTACAATGGATGACTAAGCCATGTAATGTGTTAGACCTACTGTAGTAAATAATGCACACCTTTTTCATTTTTATTTAATAGAGAAAACATATTTTATTCATTACACTTGGAGTTCTGCCTATGCACCGTCTAGATCTGAGCAGTGCTCACTTTCTTGAGGGAGAAAGGTTGATGAATCACAGAAATATTCTAAGGACCCTGTAACACTTTATTACAACAAAGATCTAAAATGTCACATTATTCTACACACCTTGCTTCCCTATAGAAAAAGCACTGTTCATAGTACTACATTGTTTAAAAGCTTCCCCTATTCTCCCCCACAACCTTCAATTTTGTTATGAAATTCTTGTTTTAAAGTTTATAGTGTTAAACAAAAGCTAAAGGAAACTTTACCGTTCTGTGAGCTGTAAACAAAAGAAAAACCTGCTTCAATATGTCTGAGGCATAAAAATTAGTATGTGAAAATATTCACTTTGCTAATGTATTAATACCTTATGCAATAAGGACATCTTTGAGAAAGTATTTAACAGCTTGCAATTTAAAAATACCACTCACTCCCTGAAATATGAATGGTTTGCAGATAATGATTTCATAGAACAATGAAGCATGGTACCCACTGAACCAAACACTTTTATCTTTATATCCTGCAGCATTTTTTAAAAACACAGTAGTCCCCTTTTTTTAAACAACTGTTAATATAGCTGCCTCTAGATCAATGTTTTTTTCTTTAAATATATTCTATCATGGTATTAGTCATTTTTTTTCAAAAGTCCTTTATTTAAATTTTTTTACTGATTTTGATTAAATTTGGTTTGATTTGATATAAGCCATCAGCTGTGTTTGTCTATTGCAAACATATAACTCTAAATTCCCAGTCATTTAAAAAAAATACATTTATTTTATAGTCTTTCAGGTGGGCTCATGATTAATTCTACTCTGCTATTGTGCAAAATGAATCTGTCGAGAGTATTCCTTTAAAATGTTAGTTTATTTCAAAATGCAAGGTGTAGGCTTTGAGTTTCTTGATTCTTCTCTCTTGACCCCCCTCCCGCCCCCAACCTTCCTCCTTTGGTTTTGTAGCATCCCTATAAGTAGTGTCTCTCTGTTACATGTTCTATCGCAAGGGAGTATATCCTAAATTGCTCTTTAACCCTTTGCTTTCCAGGAAGCTATACCTGTAGGCTAATCACTAACCTAAATCTCTTGTCACCTAAAATTTTGCTTCTGAGGCTCTAGGTGTTTCCTGGCACAATTTAAGCCTAGCCACCGTCAAACAGCCCTGGCTCCTTAACAAAATTAGCTAATCTTAGTCTTGCACTGTCCGAATCAGCAGGGCATCACTTGACACCTTCAGATCTAAACGAACAACCAGACGGTTTCCGACAATCTCTTAGAAAAACAGGGTGATGCGGGTGTGGGGTGTCTAATCCAGCAAATCTTATGGCTCTATCTACCCTCAACAAGTCAAATCCTGCAGTGCTGCTCTCAGGGGCTGTCACACACCTTCCCTTCTCCTCCTCAGTTGAATACGAGGTTGAAAAGCAGAATATGCAGGTACAGCTGTAATAATAAAAGCCCTGGTTCTCTGGGGCTGCGTGCAGTTGTCAGCCTGGCTTCAGAGGGGACGGGGGGTGGGGGGAAGGGAGAGGTGATGTTGGGGCTTTTCAGGGGCTGAGCCGAAAGTTGAAGAGCGGGCCGGGGCCCTGGCCAGCAGCAGGCCACCGCCCAGAGCATGTGGGGGAGGCAGCACCAGTGTGCCGAGCTGACCCAGATAGAGGAGGCAAAGGCAGTTCTGTCGCTATGCAGCCCCGCCCCCGAAGCCCGCAAGGGCAGCACTGCTTGGGGATCATGGTACAATAAACCCCCTACCGCACCCCTCAGCATCCCCCCCTCCCCCAAGATGTCCTCTGCAGGCAGCAGCCGCTTGGCAACGCAAGGCCCCTCTGCACGGCCCCCTGCAGCCGCCGCTCCGCCTCGCGCGCGTACACACACATACCGCCCCGCTCCGGATCGCCCCGCAAGGCTGCCCCCACCCCAGCCCTCCTGCGGCACCTCCTCAGCGGGCTCCGCCCGGCCCGCCGCGGGCTGCTCTGGACTTACCTGGCTGGAGGAGCCCCCTGCTCGCGCCCTTGCTGCGGGGAAAATCCCTGGCCGCTGCTGCCGCCGCCGCCGCCGCCGCCTCCTCTCCGTGGGAGCTGGTGTCAGTCAAGCCGGCAGAGAGACACGCACCGCAGCTTCCGGGAGCGCCAAATAAAGCCAAGTCCAGCAAGAGAGAGATGGAGAAAGACAGCAAAGGGGGTGAGGGGCTGTGTGAAAATGGAGAGAGAGCGAGAGCTGCCTCTCAGCAGCTCCACCAACCGCCCTGTGTAACAGGCGGAGAGGAAATGGAAATCTTAGCACATCACTAGGGAGCAGGCAGCCTGGGAGGAGGCTGGGAAAAGTGGGCTCACCGAGGCCAAGGGGAAAGACAGCAGGTGGGGTGGGGGGAGTAATGGAGCAGGCGTGGGAAGCAAGGATCTGGGGTAATACCTGGGCAAGAGAAAAGGAAATCTACTCTGCCTGGCTACCCAGGGCAGTCCTGCTTGGTCTTCCCTCTCTAATAGGGAGACAAGGTGGGTGTGAGGTAATAACACCTTTTATTGGACCAACTTCTGTTGGTGAGACAAGAAGCAAGCTTTGGAGCTCTTCTTCAAGGCGGGAAAAGAGCTCTCTGGATTGCCAGTTTTTCTCTCTCTCTCTCTCTCTCTCTCTCTCTGTCCAACTGAAGTTGTCACCTCACTTACCTTGTCTCTCTCATATCCTGGGATCAGCATGGGTGTCTGTAACAACACTGCACGTTTACTGAGATACACAGCCAGACAGTGCCCTTCATTGTCTCTCAAACATAAGGGCAGATTTAGTCCAGGTGGAATTCTGCTGAAGTCAATGGAATGAGGCGTGGTCTATGCTAGAAGAGTTATAAGGGTATAAATATATTGGTTAGTGCCATGGGGTTTTTTGTTTTGTTTTACTGTAAAAGCCATAGTGTGGATGCAGTTGTATCAGTATAGCTTATTTTGATTCCTGAAATGGAATAAGCTGTAACAGCACTTTTATAATTATAACTGCATCCACACTGGGATGGGGGTTACTGCTTTAACTATACTGGTATAATTAAAGCATCAACATTTTCTAGTGTAGATAAGCCCTTGTGCTAGGGATGAAGTTGTGTGCTTTAGGCTAAATGCAAAATGCTATTACTCTGCACTTAGATAGCATTTGTCCTCAGAGGATCTCATATTACACATGTCCATCATCCTGTGATCTGCTCTATCTCTAGGTCTCAGTAAGTTAAACATCTGCAGTTAAATGTAGAGGGGGGGAAAGCGGAATGTTTTTAAATTCAGGAGGTCTAGAAAAGGCAGTTTGCCCCTAAAAGGAAAATAATTGCCTGACATAAAAAATATTTATTTTTATAGTCAACCACACAGTTGGGATGTGTGGCAGTTTCCCCTGTTGTAGGTACATATATATTTAAAAAGTCCTTCTGTAACAATGTAGATGATTTTCTAGAATTTAATTTAACACTATAAAATATGGAAAATAAAATGTTTGTTTTGATTTACATAAGTATTAATTGGGATTGAGGAAACTATACATTAATGAAGTACTGTCCAACCAATTCAGCAGAGCTATATATTTGTATATGGTGAGATATAAGAAAATATGATAGAGAAAAGCTGATGGCAAAGATCAACAAAAAATTCTTGCAAGCCAAACTGTCATCTTGCCGGATAGTGAATTAGTTCATTAGTGACAGGAACTGGTGCTGCATCACCATATACAAATTATGAAAATATATCTATTTGGCTCATAGGCTTTGATCAAACTCCTACTGAATCAGTAGAATGAATCCCATTTACTATACAGGTTTTAGGAGGGAAACAGATTTATATGAACTGAGGTATTGAAAATACTCACAGATAGAACATAGAAACAAGACTTAAATGAAAAGAGGGAGACCAGAGAAAAGAAAGTATGGAGAAACAGAGAGAAATGGAAAGATCAAAAGTTTACTGAATATATTACATTCTGAAAGATCCATTTGAATGTTCCTTTGTAGTCTGGGGAGATAATAGGTTAATGTGATAAACAGAAGGTTCAAGATGATGAAACGTGAACAGATTTCTTCCTTCCAAATAATGGAAAGTTCATTTGAGACAATGGAATACTGTCAAGATCAAAAGAGATTTACAAGCAAATTATTAAACAATCATTTGTAAGCACCTGGAGGAAAATAAAGGAATAGTCATAATGGATTTGTCAAAAACAAATCATGCTAAACCACCTTAATTTCCTCCTTTGACAGGGTTACTGACCTAGTGGATGGGGGGAAGCAGTAGATGTGATATACCTTGCTTTTACTAAGGCTTTTGACACAATTCTGCGTGACATTCTCAGATGTAAACTAGGGAAATGTGGTCTAGATGAAGTTACTATAAGATGGGTGCACAACCAGCTGAAAGACTATACTCAAAGAGTAGTTATTAATGGTTTGCTGTCAAATTGGGAGGTCATATCTAGGGGGGCCCTGCAGGGGTCAGTCCTGGGTCCGATACTCTTCAGTATTTTCATTAATGACTTGGATAATAGAGTGAAGAATATGCTTATAAAATCTGTAGATGACACCAAGCTGGGTGGGGTTGCTAGCACTTTGGAGAAGAATATTAGAATTCAAAATGACCTTGACAAATTGGTCTGAATTCAACAAGATGAAATTCAATAAAGACAAGTACAAAGTATTTCACTTAGGGAGGAAACATCAAATGCACAGTTACAAAATGGGGAATAACTATTGAGGTAGCAGTACTGCTGGAAAGGATCTGGGGGTTATAGTGGACCACAAACTGAATATGAGTCATCAATGTGATGCAGCTGCAAAAAAAGCTAACATGATTCTGGGGTGTATTAAAAGGAGTGTTGTATGTAAGACAAAGGAGGTAATTGTCCCATTTTACTCAGCACTGGTGAGGCCCCAGCTGGAGTATTGTGCCCAATTCTTGGCATCACAATTTAGGAAGGATGTGGATAAATTGGAAAGAGCTCAGAGGAGAGCAACAAAAATCATAAAATATTTAGAAAACCTGACCTTTGAGGAAAGGTTGAAAAAACTGGCCATATTTAGTCTTGAGAAAAGAAGACTGAAGGGCGACCTGATAACAGTCTTCCAATATGAGGGCTGTTATAAAGAGGCTGAAGATCAATTGTTCTCCACGTTCACTGAAGATCGGATAAGAAATAATGGCTTAATCAGCAGCAGGGGAGATTTAGGTTAGATATTAGGAGAAACTTTCTAACAATAAGGGTAGTTAAGCTATGGAATAGGCTTCCTCGGGGAATTGTGGAGTCCCCATCACTGGAAGCTTTTAAAAACAAGCTGGAAAAACACTTGTCAGGGATGGTCTAGGTTTACTTGATCCTGCCACAAGTGCTAGAGGCTGGACTTGATAACTTCTTGAGGTCCCTCCCATCCCTACATTTCTATGATTCTATAAGCAAAAATACAATACATCTAGCCAAGCACTATGGTTATATACATCACCCATTTGTATTATAGACTCATAGAAATTAGAGATGGAAAAGACCAAATAGGTCAATCCCCCTGGCAGAGTGGGACTGTTCACTTGGGTACCAAGATCATAGGTGCTCTATAAATATAGTTCCCTACAATATATTTTCTAGTGCTTTGTTCATTCTGGTTTCGAACATCTTAAACAGGAGCTACAGCTATCAATAAAACAAAATAAATGAGAATAGGCATCCATCGCTTCCTTTAAGAGAGGCCTTGTCTATGCTACGGGGAGAGATTGATCTAAGTTACGCAACTTCAGCTACATGAATAACGTAGCTGAAGTCAATGTAGTTGGATCTACTTAATGCAGGGTCTACACTATGTGATGTCGACTGGAGATGCTCTCCCATCAACTCCCCTTACTCTTCTCATTCAGGTGGAGTACAGGAGTCGACGGGAGAGTGATTGTGGTTGATTTAGCGGGTCTAGACCCACTAAATCAACCGCTGATGCATCGATCACTGCACGTCGAACCCCTAGTAAGTGTAGACAAGCCCAGAGTGTTGGATGACATCAACAGCAAAGGGAACAGCAACACATGGTAAATTCAATAAGAGGAGAAAATGAATATGATATTGTAAATGACCTTGAAGTACAGAGAAAACCTAGTAGAAACAAAAGACCTAAAAACAGGTATATGTCAAAATATACAGTCTTAAGAGCCATGTCCACATGCATCCGAAGAAGTGGGATGTAGCCCACGAAAGCTTATGCTCAAATAAATTTGTTAGTCTCTAAGGTGCCACAAGTACTCCTGTTCTTTTTATGTCTCATAGACTCATAGACTTTAAGGTCAGAAGGGACCATTATGATCATTTAGTCTGACCTCCCGCATGATGCAGGTCACAAAGTCGTCCCAACCGCTTTCCCTTGACTCTGCTGTTGAAGTCCCCAAATCCTGTGGTTTAGAGACTTCAAGTAGGAGAGAATCCTCCAGCTAGCGACCCCTGCCCCATGCTGCGGAGGAAGGCGAAAAACCTCCAGAGCCTCTGCCAATCTACCCTGGAGGAAAATTCCTTCCCGACCCCAAATATGGTGATCAGTATAACCCCGAGCATGTAGGCAAGAATCTCCATCCAGACCTTCATTGGCCTTTGATACTATTACCAGCGATGGCACGCTGTTCATTTGACTAAAATCATGTTATCCCATTAAACCATTCCCTCCATAAACTTATCTAGCTTAATCTTAAAGCCAGACAGGTCCTTCGCCCCCACCGTTTCCCTCGGAAGGCTGTTCCAATATTTCACCCCTCTGACGGTTAGAAACCTTTGTCTAATTTCAAGCCTAAACTTCCCCACGGCCAGTTTATATCCATTCGTTCTCGTGTCCACATTAGTACTGAGCTGAAATAATTCCTCTCCCTCCCTGGTATTTATTCCTCTGATATATTTAAAGAGAGCAATCATATCCCCCCTCAGCCTTCTTTTGGTTAGGCTAAACAACCCGAGCTCCTCGAGTCTTCTTTCATACGACAGGTTTTCCATTCCTCTGATCATCCTAGTGGCCCTTCTCTGTACCCGTTCCAGTTTGAGTTCATCTTTTTTAAACATGGGAGACCAGAACTGCACACAGTACTCCAAATGAGGTCTCACCAGTGCCTTGTACAACGGAAGCAGCACCTCCTTATCCCTACTAGATATACCTCGCCTAATGCATCCCAAGACCGCATTGGCTTTTTTCACTGCCACGTCACATTGTTGACTCATAGTCATCCTGCGGTCAACCAGGACTCCGAGGTCTTTCTCCTCCTCCGTTACTTCCAACCGATGCGTCCCCAGCTTGTAACTACTTCTGTTGCTATATAAATAATAAAAATAATATTAAAAGACAATACCAGGAAATAGAATTCTTATTAATGGTCTTCTAAAAAGTAAAAAAGGATAAAAGACCTGCAAAATAAGTCCTCTGAGCCTATTTGTAGTTTACAGAATACTGTATATGCAAAGGTAATGAACAGATGACTCATTATAAACCATTTCAACCTCTCAAGAAAAAAAGACAGGCTTTGGATTGCAATAGAGCAGGTGATATGAAACCATATGATACTGACTTCAAATGGAAATATGTGTGTACGTAAGGATTGCAGGATCAGGCTATAATGGTGGAGCACTCTGCCCATGATCCAGCAAAACATTTATCCAGGTGCTTAACTTTGTGCACATGAGTTATCCCATTGACGTCAATAACCAATAATAATGATTACCTTTCAGCATGTTCTTAATTATTTTTCTGGATTGTCAGTGTGTTCAGTCTCTTTCAGGATAAAACCCTAAATCTTCAGAGAGACTTCAACACTACTTTTTAATTTATGGAGGCCTGTCCTACAATTCTTACTCAAGCAAAACTCCCATTGAAATTTACAGGCGCTTTGACTGAGTTAAAAACTGCAGTAGTAGCCTCTTGCTAGAAAATTTCTGAGATTAAATTTTAATGCTGCATGAAGTGTGTTGTGTTGTATTTTAATGGTTCATGTTTAATATACCTTTGGTTGTATCATTTTTTCATTTTGCTTTTTGACTTTTCCTCAGATTGTTGCTGCACCTAGGGCTTACATACTTTAATTCCTTTTCTGGAAGAAAGAGTAGTTCTGAAATTCTGAACAGATCCCACAATGAACTAGAGAGTCTGCTACAGAGATATTCTATGTCAAGCTCTATAAAATAAGAGAATTATATTCTATTAAAAAATACTATGATGAACTTTTTTACCTGCATATTCATTTTTACAGAGAAGAAAACTGAGGAAAATGTTAAAAATCCTCTCCTCAATCCCTATAATAATACACTGGGAATAAAATTACAAAGCATATGTTTGAATTTGTACTGCTGAAAATTTTACCAATGACATAAGCCATATCTGAATGATAGATGAAACTTGGAAACAAACAAATATGGTTATTAGTTACCTTGATTTTATAAAGGCTATTTTGTTGAAGCATTGCAGAACAAAATACCATTGATTAATATTAATTAGATATTGATTTCAAGCCAATTATATGTATATAACACAAGTGGGAATAGCTTATTGAGAACATCTTGGCAGTTTGAATTGCGAGACATACCTATCTCATATTGCAATCTATTCAGGACATATCTTGATATCTTTCATCTATAAAATCTGTATCTTAACCTATTGAACCAAGTACATATATATAATTAATTAATTGAATGGAGCATTTTGTAGACACCTTGCCTGTATCAGATATCAAGATATGCAATGAATGAAACAGATACTATCAAAAAAGCAGAAATATAAGCAAACTAGTTAAAAACAAGGGGAGAATCTGTCTTCATCCAATTTGACCACCTGTAAGAAAAGGTTAGAGCAGATTCAGATTACATGTAGTCTCAGGGTGTTATACTGCCTCTTTCTGGTCTCATTTACTTGTTATGTCTTATCTTTTAGATTGTAAGCTCTTTGGGGCAGTTACTGTTATTTAATGTATATTTGTACAGTGCCTAGCCCCAGAGGGTCGTGAGGTGGCTGACCTTTAAGTACGACCACATACAAATGTTAAATAATAAACACATGGTTAGCTTTAAGCATGTGGATAATCCTTTCCCTATTTAGCACAGCACATAAGCATTCCACATGTGTTTGGATATATCTACATAACAAAAGATACACCCAAACATGGGCTAGCCTACCTGAGCAAACTTGAATCCAGCTAGCATGAGTAAAAATAGAGTGAAGACAGCATAGCATGGAATTCAGAAAGGGTTAGCAAGCCAAGTACACCTCTACCTCGATATAACGCTGTCCTCGGGAGCCAAAGAATCTTACTGCGTTATAGGTGAAACCACGTTATATTGAACTTGCTTTGATCCACCGGTTCGCGCAGCCCTTCCCCCCCCCCCCCCCCCCCCCGGAACACTGCTTTACCGCGTTATATCTGAATTCGTGTTATATTGGGTCGCATTATATCGAGGTAGCGGTGTACATACCCGGGTCCTTACCAGGCTTGGACTGCCCACAATGTGTTGTCTTCACTGATATTGTTACCTGTCCTAGCTGGATTCAAGTTAGGGCTAGCCTAACTCATCTATGCACAGCTTTTGCTTAAGTGGTTTGCTAATCAGAGATGGAATTACTCTCACATTTAAAGTTCAGTAGATGCTTAAGTGTTTTGCTGAATCAGGGCCTTAATTTAAAAAAAAAAAAGGTGTAATCTAGTGTCCTGAGCACTTTACTAACATAAATAAAGTTATTCAGGTGTCCGTTTCATTAAGTTCAGGGGACAGTTAACATGGGTAAAGCACACGATAAGGCCCTAAATGTGCTCCGTTTTTGCATTGCGCTACTCCATCTCTGTGACGAAAGGATGGGTAATGATTTAGGGTTACAATATACCGGTATTCATTCTATTGCTAAAAGAAAAAGTCCTTCCCTACAATATTGCTTTTCTGAATCAGTTTCAAATGAAGTTTTATGTTTTCAATACAAAATAAATAAAAACACAACAAACACACATACAAACCCAAGTGTTTTCAAGCAGGGTTACTTATTTGAGAACCAGGAAAAGCAACAAAGAAAGAACAAATTCTGTTTTCATGAGAGCCAGCACAGTGTTGCTCTGTATGGATTTACAGCACTTCCCCTCACCAGAGAGCTTGACATTTAAAGGTGCAGCACACACTGACCCAGACTAACTTTTTGATGCACTTCTGTCTCATTAGTTTGTAAGCACCGATGAAACAATAACTCCAAAGCAGTTGTGTACTCTTAGCCATAATGGGCTATTAACTTTTTCAGCATCTGACTTTGAGCCCTATTGATCTTCCCATGCTTTTGGCTCTCTATTCTTTTCATTATTCTTTTCACCCATGCAGACTGGGTTCCTTTAAGAGATTGTCCGTATGTCTTGGTGGTATTGCAGTTGGATGGAATGAGGCACTACTTCCAGCATAGTAATTGAATGCACTGCCTTTGCTTTACGACAAACTCCAGCAGTAGGCCACCATGCCTGCCCCAAATGCAAGTTCTGAAGCATTTGAGTAGGGTAATTACAGCTAGTTAAGTGTCAGTGCTGGAAACCTGGTCATTGCTCCGGGCTTTGTAATCCATCTGTGCCTGGGGAGTAGATGTGAAAACCTGCTGCTTTCTGCATTTGAGAAGCAATACCAAAAGTTCCACCTCTCTTCTCCAGACCACTGATTCTCCCTTGTTGGGTTCATTCAGAATGCCTTAGCCAGGAGCTCCAGTCATCCTCAGGTCCTGTAAGTGGTTCAGGCCTAAGAGTGTAAGGAGGGTTCTTACTCGCCCACAAATGGGCTTGTACTGCGAGTCACAATCTAGCCATAAATAAATATCTCCTGTAGATAGATTGAGTAATCTTAGCACAATGAATGGCCATGTCAATATTATTATTTAGGTGATCGCACTCATGAAAGGTACTGAACCGAACTAACCCATATTTTTTCCCCCACAGAACAGAATCGGGGCAGCTGCAGTGTGAGCTTTCCCCAAACTCCATTACCTCTGTGCCTCAACCAAGAACTTGAAGAATCACATCTAGGATGCAGGATATCTCAGTCTCTGTGTCCTTCTCTGTCCTCTTAAATGAGAGTGATGACATGGATGCCAAGGTACATTACATTATATTAATTGTTCAGTTTAGTCTATCTGAATCAATATCTTTTACAAGTGATGGTTCTTTCTGCAGGATTTGTTATCGCTGAAGCTTTTTTTTCAAAAAAGAAATCAAATGTAGCCTTACTGTTTTGGGGTCTTTGCAGTGTTGATTCATATTGGCCCTAGCCTTAAAAATGGCATTGTACCTAATATAAGCGTGTTTAGTGTCCTATCAGCACAGTGTGTGACTGGAGACAATGCCTTTAAGGGCTGAGCTTCCCAGGCGGAGAATCTGTGTGAGGTGCTATGAAGCATCTTGTTATGCAGCCAGTTGGAACTTGTTACCAGAGACAGAATAAAGCAGAGCTCTTGAAATCACCTGAAGCATTGAATGATCAATGACAACCACACAGTGGTTCTCCAAACTGCAGTCTGAGAACTCCCTAACAACCTGTGAAAAGTTGGATGTGGCTAACTCACCTTGTTTCCAACAGATAAGATGAAAATCAAAAGAAAATTTAAAATAACATTAAATACTTTTCTAATATTAATTTTCCACATCAGCGACTGATGTAGTTGCTACAGTAATGTCATGAATGTGAGAGAAGCGTCTGCGAGACAGTTGTTCTGCTACAGTGTGATCCACGCTATGAAATCTAGGGTGGTCATTTTGTATTGTAAAATAGTGGTGAAAAAAATAAAGGGCATCCTGCAGACTTGACTCAGGCACAATTTTCATTCAGGTCAGTGAGCAAGGGACTGCATGATTGGTGTAGGTATGCTCAGTCTTTCCATTATGATACTCCATCACTGTAAAGAAAGGACTGGTATCTTTTTAATTTTTCAATTTGCAAAGGGTTCTTTTATGGTCAAAATAAAATAACTTCATCTGCAGTCTCTGCTTTTGCCATTCAATTTCAGCAGAAGGTCATCTTTCTTTCAGTAAAAAAGAAATAATAATGTGTGTTCTCCCTTTGTAAGTATTGCAGTATGAGGGTCTTAACAGACCCAGCTTTCTTCTTGTACCTTGGTTTTTGAATTGTGCTCATCTATGGATGAATTTCTACAATGAAAACACAGAATACATAAAAAATAAAGAAAGCGAGAGGGAGGGAGGCTTTAAGATGAATGTTGGCATTGCAAAGGCTCTCATTCCATTTGCCATATTTTGCTTTAAAAATGTAGCAAAAATTAATTCATATTGATGCATGAAAAATGGACTAGAAAGATCTGTAGATGCTTCAGGCTCTACGGGTGAAATCCCAGTCCCATTGAAATCAATGGGAGTTTTGCCACTGCCTTCAAAGGGTCCAGAATTTCACTCCAAGTTCCAAGACTAAAGTTTGGCTTGAATAAAGATAGGCTAAAATATTTATGTAGGAAAGTTCAATACCATGTGTCAGAAATATTTTTCTTTTTATTTCCAAACCATTCCTTCATTTAATACCCTCTCTTTCTCACACACCCCTGTCCCTGTATTTACACTAGCTCTGTACCATATATAAAAAGGCTATAATTTTCCTTGGAAAAGGAATTGTTTGTTCTGCTAAATATTTCCTCTTCAAAGTTCTCTTATTAATTCCATCAAATATTCTATTCCAACATCTTTCAGAGAGAAAAGAAATGAACAAAACATTCTAAAGCTGATTTATGAATTAAAACATGAACATAAAAAACCCATAAAGGGTCATTACAAATTAGAACTTCAGGCCAGATTCTGATTTCAGTTGCACCTGTGTAAATGTGGAATAAGTTCACTGACTACAGGTTTTGATCCGTGTAACGAAGATCAGAATTGGGTTCTTTACATTGTTTGAAAGATAAGCATAAGAGAGAGGATTTGAGGGAAATTTGGTATTTATTCCTGGAACAATATAGTGAATGATTACAAGAGATTTTGGGGAAAAGATATTAGTTTGTATAATGGTTAGATACCAGAATTAACATAATACAAACACTACAGTAGACAGAATATGGTTTGTAATGTGTGCATCTGCAACCACTTCCTTTATCACTTTTCTTCCCAAATATGTTGGTAAACTACAAATACTTTAAAAAGAAAGGAAAAAACCATAGTGTAGCCACTAAAAAACTGTGGCACAGAGTTACACCACGTGTTCAATCTTTCACTCTACCTACTAACCTATATTAAATCCATAAATGAGATCAGCGAAGCGGCCTTTTGGCAGCATGCACCGAAGTTCAATTGGAGCCTGTCAGTCTCATCTGCAGGAGGTCATCTAGCCCAGCTGTTGAGTTGGAGTATCTCCAAGGATTTGTTGAAAGGGGACCCAAGCTAACTATACTTTTGTCTGTACAAGAAGGGTTCACACCTAGCATCTTACATTGAAGTGTTGTTTCCAAGTCCTATAGCTCATGGATGCTCATAAAACAATGCGGGATAATAACCAGAACAGTTTTATAGTATATCCTTGAAGAAGGTGTAAAGAAATCTTTAAGGTCAAGATCATATTAAACACACATGTTGATTCCATAACATTTAGACATATTAAAAATATATAAAAGACAGTTAAATTACATCTCAGCTGTCAAGTATCAGAGGGGTTGCTGTGTTAGTCTGGATCTGTAAAAAGCAACAGAGAGTCCTGTGGCACCTTTAAGACTAACAGATGTATTGGAGCATAAGCTTTCGTGGGTGAATACCCACTTCGTCAGACGCCGGTCTCAGCTGTGCAATCCTGAAATCTCAACCTCTCTCAGCTTCTTCAGAAAATATGTCTTCCTGTTCCACTTGGCTCATGATAACCAGGAGAACTGGTTTTCCATTTCTATAATCGGTTGTCTCCGCATGCAGTGCTCCATATCTTGATCACAATTGTTTTCTGCAGCTTCTGTGGGCAACCTCTTGTAGTCCGTTGCGGGGAGTGGCTCCTCCTCCTCCGGGTCTGTGGGTGGCCAATCCGTCCCACTACATCTCCGAGGGTCGCCTGACGTGGGGAATCAGCGGGGCAACGGGAGACATGAGCTTGGGCCTGTGGTCAGGGCCAAGTAATAAACACAGTTACGGAGCCCCAGCCACTAGTGGAGGTGGGGTAGCAAAGAATCTCACACTCAGGCCTGTACTCAGGCTGGGCAGCCAACAGTCAGTTAGCCCAGACCCTTGATCAGGGCGGGGCAGTAGCGAGTCTAAGGGCTCAGGCCTGCACTCTGGCTGAGCAGCAAACAGTCAATCAGCCTAGGCTCTGGTTCAGAGCGGGGCAGTAAAAAAAGTCACTCAGCTCCAACCTGCACTCAGGTGGGACTGCGTACAAAGTCAGTTAACTCAGGCTTTCCTTCAGCTAGCCTGAAGGAGGGGGAGACTGCCACCCACCACTTGGCTGGCAGGGGGGACATAGGCTCTCCCACTCCATTGCGTCCTGGCCCAGGGCCCTAAGAGTGGGGGTGGGGTCTGCCACCGCTTCAGCGGGGATCCACACCGCAAAACACTGACTCACTCTCTGCCAGCGTTGCAGCCACACAGGGGTCTACTACCCCTGGGCCACTTCCACACTCCCCCTCCAAGGGTACCTGCTGGTCCGGTGAGGTAAGGTAATCGGCAGGGGCCTCAGTTGCCAGCAGAAGCTCTGCTGGGGTTGTGCCAGCCAGCGGTCCGGGCCAGCTGTCTGTGTCCTGCGGGATCAGGTCATCCCAGGGTCTGGGTGGTCTGGGCCAGTCGTCTGCTTCCTGTGAGGTCAGGTTGTCCAGGAGTCCACGTGGTCCGGGCCAGTCATCTGCTTCCCCCGGGGTCAGGTCAAGTTAGTCCAGGGGGTCCAGGTCAGTCGTCTGCACTCTGCAGGCCTCCGGCCACCTCCCAGCGCGAGTGCTCAGGGGATGCGTCTGTCCCCTCCAGTGGCTGGGCCCCTACTGAGCTTCCAGGTCTTGCCTTTATACTTCTGGCCCCAGCCCTTGGCTTCCAGGGGGCGGAGCTAGGAGTTAGGGCTCCTCCCACAAGGGGATGGAACCACCCTCTTCCTCTGTGTCTGGAGAGGGCCAGTCCACCTCACTACACCATCCATGATTAATGAGCAAGGCCATGGACCACACTGTAGGACTCAATGGTCACATTTATTCTGTGGTCCAGACTATAACCTCTCCTGTTGTGTACACAGAGGACAGTGAGCAATGGACTGCTGAGAGTTTTTTGTGCAGTACTAAATGAGACAAAATTAAAAAGGAGTTAAGGAAGGGGTAGACTGAATTGTCATTTGGAAAAGAAAAGAAAAGAAAAGAAAGAGTCCCCATGTTAAAATATTCTGCAGGTAGATCTACAGTATCAGTCGCAGGGAGCAAAATATGCAATATCTTGATTTATAAGCCATCAATAAAATTTTAAAGTCATTCATCAGAGGTCCCATTTTTAAAGGGACATTCCCTTATTTTAGCCCTCCTGCAGGTGTCCTGACTTTTTCTTAAAAATGGGCAAATCGTCCCGTATTTTCTGGCTCCCCCGCATCAGCTCTAGCGGGTCCTGCTACTGGCCGGATCCCTGCTTGCCAGCCGCCCGCCCACCAGTGGTGAGTTGGGGGAGGGGAGTCCAGTGGCTGACAATGGGGGTTGGTGTGCAAGGCTGGTGGTGGGGCAAAGTTGCAGCTGATAGGGCCGGCTGCTCTTCCTGCAGGTCCTTCAGTGCGGCCCCTGCTGTGTGCCGGCTCTGGGCCAGCAGGGCCCTGCCCTCCGTCCCGTTTCCAGCCCGCACCGGCTGCACGCTGTGAGCTGCAGTGGCTGGTGCCTCACCTGCTCACCCATTGGCCCTTTACGTGTTCCCCCTCTCGCTGTCTTCTCCTTGCTTTGCCCCTTCGCACATACACCCCAGCCCCACTACTCCTTCATATCTCCCCCAACTGGGTGCATCCCACTCCCAGTGTTGTGCCGAGAACCAGTCCCTGGTCGGAGCGCTCAGCTCACCAACAGTCTGGCTGACGGCTCATTCCTTCCCCCACTGCCTTGGGCTGGTGCCCCGGGAAAAGCCCAAGACCCTCCAGCCCCGGGCACTGGCCAGGAGGAGCCGAGCCCTGTGTGTGCCAAAGCCCTGCACAGCACTGGCACGGGCCATCCCCTCTGCCCCTCAGCTAAGCTCTGGAGTGGCAGGGGAAAGCAAATTCCAGCCTTTTTGCACCCCAACCCTGCAGGCTCCACAGCAGCCTCTGTGGCAGGGGCTTAGAATTTTCTTCACCTGCCCCCCGCCGCCCCAGGGAGCATGGGGCTGCTCCATCTCTTAGGCACCCTCTTCTGCAGAGCCTCCTCTCTGGCCAGGTTCACTGAAGCCCTTACAGTCAGGTTCCCTGGGCCCTGGTGCATCCTTAGGGCTTAACACCTTCCTGCCCTTCCTGGGTTATGTTGGTGGCCAGCAGCAGCCTGGAGGTGTTAGCTGCCTTTTGACACTGTGTGGGCAGGAAGGGAGAAGCTGCTTCCAGCCACGGGAGGGGCGGGGGGAAGAGATGAGCTCTGCAAAAACACGGGCCAGGTCATCCCTCCCCTCCACCTCCCCTGTGGCTGGAAGCAGCTCCTGTCCCTTCCCTCCCACATAGTGCCGAAAGGCTGCTGCTGGCCACATTCTGGTGTGAACCCTGGCAGAAATCTGGGAAGGAGGGCATGTGACCCTGCGTGTCCCCCCACCCCCACATCACTTCGGGAAGATGCAGTGCAAGGTCCTAGGAGAGGCATGTCTGTCACGGGGGCCAAGCCAGACATGGAGGGCGGAAAGCGCCAGGCAGGGAGGGTCGGGTTGGTCGGTCACTCCCTCCCCCCCCCGCCAGGTGAGAGAGGTGTACGGGAGAGTAGGTGTTTCACCTTTCTCCCGTGAGCCCTAAAGCCTTAAAGATAAGGTAAATAAAAAGAATCCAACTACACAGTACACCTCTACCTCGATATAAAGCTATCCTCGGGAGCCAAAAAATCTTACCGCGTTATAGGTGAAACAGCGTTATATCGAACTTGCTTCAATCCACTGGAGTGCGCAGCCCCCCGCACCCTTCCCAGAGCACTGTTTTACCGCATTATATCCAAATTCGTGTTATATCGGGTCGCGTTATATCGAGGTAGAGGCGTATTTCTATTTAACAGGGGCTCAGTCAACTTGATGTTAATTTGAACATTTGTACTGCATAGTTCTGATTGATTGCCTTTGGACTCGCTTGAATATGAGTAATTTTACCACATGTCCCGTACTCAGCATAGGGAAATATGGTCACCCTAATCATGGCTGACGTGATAACATTTAAACCAGATAAAGTATGTTTAATGTGCACAACTTTCCCTTGAAGTATCTGTGCATTTCAGAAACACTTCCTTACATCTTTTTTCAATGTCAGTGCACAAGTCTGTCAGAGAATCCAATATTTCATGGCATTCCATATAGTACTTTCCATATAGAACCATGTTTTTTTAAATACCCCAGTGTCCCAATCAAAACGTTGTAGTCCTTTTGTATGGGCTTGGTCACTCTCCCATTCCAGTATTGTTTGGACAGCTGTGGGAGCTATGAATACATCTCTGCTCTTACTAATTCTAATATTTATTAGCACTACATTTTCTCTGCTGTTGTCATTCCTGTGATGTTGGTTCTAAGAGATGATTAGTCACTACTCTGCGCTTAACATGACTCATAATACCATATTTCTCAAGAAGTGCAAAGTTCATGTTATAAGTAATAAACTAAGCTAAGATTCAAATTGACCAAGACTGATTTCTGATTGGTTGCATGCCAACAAATTACAGCAGTTAAAAAATTAGCTTCACATAATCATAAAAAAAAGAAGTGGTGATTATTTTTCATATTTAGGATCTGATCCTGCACCATTGGAAGGTTAGCCATTGAAGTTAATGGGTGCAGCCGCAGGCCCTTAGATCCCAATCCAGCACCAGTTGAAGTCAATAGGGATCTTTGCTTAGGAGTTGGCTGGGGCCTTTGGTCTAATATGAGGATTAATATAATAGCATAGTGGACAGCGGCATGTACAGCCAGATCAGGTTCTATAGTTCAGAGTACAGCTAGTCAAAAATATTCAAAATGAAAAAAAAAAAAGATTATGTAAAAAAGGGACACACATTTTACAAAAACGTTTGTGAAAAATGGTCTCAAAAGCATAAAGGAGGATGAGTTATTATTTTAAATTTTGATGGGGAAGGGTGCCCCCCTGGTTAGGGTGTTAGCCTTGGACTTGGGGGATATGAGTTCAATTCCTTGCTCTGTCTCAGACTTCCTCTATGACCTTCAGCAAGTCATTTAATTTTACTGTTCTTTAGTTCCCCATCTGTAAAATGGGGACAATGGCACTTCCCTTCCTCACAGGGCTATTGTGAAGATAAGTACGTTAAAGATTGTAAAATGCTCAGATATTAAGGTGATGGGGGATATATAAATATCTAAAATAGGTAGCTAGCTAGGTAGATTATAGTAACACCAAAAGGCTCCAAATGAGATCAGGCCACACTCTGCTAGGCACTGTATACATGTTATAAGAGACAGTCCCTTTCCCAAATAGATAAGATCGACAAAGGGTGTGAGAAAGGGACTATTATTATCCTCACTTTACAGATAGGGAACGGAGGCACAGGGAGGTCTGTACCAGAGTCAAGAATTGAAGCCAGAGTTCTGTGGCTTACCCTTCCTTTCTGGAGTTCAGTAAATATTGTGCTCCTGAACCTTTTCAAAGTTGAGTCACCTGCAGTTTTGGAGGACACTGTTCACTCTCCGACACCATAAAGTTATAGACTAGAACAGCAACAGTGTGCGTGCGTGTGTGTGTATGTCCAGCAGTCACCATTCACTGGTGGAGTATTTCACCAGTCACATTGTGTCTCCATAGGGACTTATTACTCAGTTTCTATGCAGCTGTAGTGGATTTCACCTGGAATGAATACCTAATCAAAAGGCATTTATCCTGCATGTCCTCACTTTAAAAAAACACCAAAAAACTTAATGTAGATGCTAGGATGAAAGTCAGTGGCCAAATTCTGAGTTCAGGCACAGCTATATGACCTCCATGGCTGCACAGTTGTGGCTGAGGGTAAAATTATAACTGAACAGTACCAGATCTGGAGGGGGCTGTCTCTCACTATGTGTATATGCAGCCCCAAGCACAATGAGGCCCTGATCTATGTTGGAGTGTCTAGGTGCTACTATAATGAAATTAAATAATACCATATTTGTCCTTGTTACATTCATTGTTTTAAATACAATATGCTACTTCAAAAACGCAGTGGACCAGAAACTAAAAAGAAATTCCATTTGCTCCCTCCTCTCCCCCCCCCCCAATCCTTTCCTTCATTGATACTTTTTTGATTTGTGCCCTGGATTTTTTTAAAAGATAGATGTTTATTCTGCTGTAGTTTTCCATCACTTACCTAATTTTCTACATCCATAGTGAATGCACTCATGTGGAAAATGAAAGTCTTTTATTTAACATCTTTCATCCAAAAGAATGACGAGATTCCCAGGCAGTGCAAACCATCAGACTTAATTGACATTGAGAGTGTTAATCTGATTTACACCATTTGAGAATCTGGTCTCTTTTGAATTGTTCTAAGCTCTCTTTCTATATTTCAAGTCTTCTACTTGTTCAAAGAGCTGGATTGGTCACTCCCTATCTGAGCCACACCTTGAAAAACTGAAAGTCTTTACACACCTAATTTAGAATTTAGTCTAATATTAACACTTAACCTTTTATTTTGTTCTAACTTCCAAAGTATCCTTACACTTAGAGTGCCATTGTACTCCAGTTTTTTGGTTTGTTTAGCAAATCAGTTTAATATAAAATGTAGCGAGTTAGAATCAGATTCCCTAAATAATTAATTTTAGGGGCATGTTAGATAAGCAATTGGATAGGGCACAAAATGGAAGCAACAATCATAAATATGTAGCGGGCTCATTTTCTTCCATCAATAGTCATTGTAAAAAAAGAAAAAAAAATGTCTCTTGAAAAGCGCGTGTAGTGCAGTGAACAGAGTCAGACTGTAGCACTGTAACCTAAAGTCCTCCATTTATCCATAGAACAGAGACAACTCAGACAGCAGCAAATCCAGCTTCCTCACATTATCTTGCCAATGTCCTTCAACCCTTGACCTAGTGAGTGTAGTATAGCCTTTATGTCCATGGTGTCCTTTACTCCTCTGCTGAGATTTTTAGCAGTGGTTACAGTTAGAGCTATTCGCTTTGGTGGTTTATTTTTTTTTTATGTGGACACTTGTTAAATGGACTGATCCCACCAACCGATTTCACCTAAGAAATGGCAAAGATTTGAAAAACAATCTCTTATTGATTTCTGTCCTTTTAGAGCTTGATGACGATCTAGCCTAAAATATCCACAGCCTTCTGAGCAGCAGAATCCCTGGAAGGCTGGGGAACCTGATTCCATGACAGGCTGACCTTTTCTGAGGAAAGGTCAGCCTGCCACACACAGACCAGCCAAATCTATTGCTTTTCACAGTAGACTAATGCTTTTGGTCCCTTTCTACAGGTCTGTTATGAAGCTTGACCAGCCTACCTCTTTTTGTGATTTTGGGCACACTGGGAGTGGGAGGGGGATTTTGTATTAAATCAGAGTGATTTGTGTGTGTGCTGGAAATAGACTTGGAAATAAAAATGTTAAAAAGTCATCTTCTGACTTCCTGAATTATCTTCTAATATAAATTTTATTATTCCAGACTCTCTAACAAAACAAAATTCTAACAAAATATTTTTTCTCTCTCATTTTCATGTCCACACTTCTTATTTCATCCCATTAAAGTTTGAAATGTATGTGTTCTTCTTGGAGTTACCTTGCAATTGTTCAAATTATTCTAGGGTCCGAAGGTAAACTCTCTGGCAAAGGAGAAAATGGGAAGGTGAGGTTTCTACTTTTATTTTATGGGTCCTTGACTTTCCAGTTTAAATCTCAACACATCATTGCCAGTTCTCCTGCGTACATCAGTACAAATGAATCACAAGTGGCTTGACCTTTTTTGGCATCAGTTGATGAATAGATCAAGTGATAGTACTAAAGGCACGTGTTCTCCTCATCTTCCACCTTTTCTTGGAACTTGTCACGATGAGGAAGATAAAAGGAATAATACTGGAAATATAGCAGAAGCTGAATAACAACATGATCTTGTTGTTCTAAGCCTTTTCCTTTCTCACCACATCCTCCCTACTGCTCTTTATCCCCACTCACTGTGTTGTGTCTAATATTAAATTGTAATCTCTTCAGGACAAGGAACCATATCTTCATAAGTTAATCTTATGTAAGATGCCTAGGATGCCTTTGGGCACTGTAAAGTTAAAAAATAGAGAAATATCTTAGACGTATATTGATTTTATTTTATATTTATATTAAGAACCTATCGTAATTACTCTGGGCCTGATTCTCCCTTGAAAGTCACCATAGCTGCATTGAAGTCTTACATCAGTTAAGATCTGGTCCTGTGTGCCCCATAATGCGTGTAATTATCTTCCTTTGGGGTTTTGTTAGAATGTAACTTCAAAATAGGAAGGTGCATACTTCTGGTAGTTCGTACCTAAATTTATGTGAATTTATATGCAAGTTTGCAAACTATTGCTTTTTTGTTATAGGATGTTGTCAGGTCTTCATGGAAGCCCCAAAATAGAAATAATAACAGTAATTTTAAAAAGTAGCTCTCTGGCTGCAGATTGTGAAGCCACCCAGATAGTCAGGTCAGATAACATCTACTGTGTTTCACAATGCTTGTTTAGGGGTCCTCTAACCTTCCCTTCCCAGCTGTAAATCAAGCCATAGTCACTCCATAACTCTCCTGTGTCAACAAATAAGGCAGACAGGTTCAGTTGTCAGAGGCTGGGAGTGATGGGTTCCTTCTGGTTGCCCTTTTAGTTTTTCCCCCCTAAAACTTTAATAGCCTAATAGTTCAGCATTTCTTTTTTTTCCTCTTCTGTTCTTCCCCAATCACCTTTTAAAAAACAAAGACATTAAATTTAAAAGAAAATTAATGTGATTTTAAGTTTGAAAAACCAGTCAACAGTTAGAAAATTCCTTAAATTAAGGTTGCTCTTATAATGTTAACTGAGCAATATTGCACATTTCTAGTATTTGACATTCCTGTTTTCTTCATTAACTATGATTCTTAAAGTATTTGTCTTTTCACAAAGACTGGCTATGGATAGCAGTATGGAGGCAGTTATTTGGAATATGTCCATCCCACATTCAAACCTTTATACCAGACTATGACATCATGTATTTAGTCTCTCATTCTCCCCCTTCAATATACGGTCCCCATAACAAATTATGGGTTGAGGAGATTGCATTTGGCTCTAATTTAGATCTCCAGGTTCAAGGCCAAATCAGGATTAAGGTTTGTGATCGGATTAGATGATATCAAAATGCCACAAGCTGTTCTCACAAAGTTTTGGTCCAAAAGGTTGAAATGAAGACAAATCAGCTGTTCTCATGATGTTCCAACCACATCCAAAGGGAGACTAGAAAACAGACACATTCCTACTTTTGGATTTAACACAGATTATCATATAATATCAATAGAAGCTTGGCAGAGATCCAAAGAGACTCAGAAAATTGTGGTGCTGGATAGTTTAGGGATGAAGAGTTAGGAGTCTATGTTCATGGGTCAACATGGAAAAAATAGAGAACAATGGGGAGAAACTCAGTGAAGGAAAGAGAGAGGGAGACACATAAACTTCTGGTTTTCTGGTAAATCTACAGGAAGTAGAAAGAAATTGCACCAAAATCTTTGCAATCTGGTGCAAGGAACTGTTCTATGCAAACCAGCTTAATAAAAAAGCATAACAGGCAACTGAAACAAGTTGTTGCACATCATAACTTAAAGGGAAGACTGACATTGTCAGATTACATTATACACTGATTCAGAAAATTCTCAGTTAGATCAGCCAGGTCCCTTTGAATTAGGAGCTGTAACAAAAAGCTCAGTTTGTGAATGTGTTAGCAAGTTGCCCAAGATTGTATTTGTTACAAAGAGGCTCAAGCTTCTTACTATCAAAAAAAGATCAAAGAAGTCCTGCCTTTGAATGAGTGCTCTTCAGGGAGCAGCAAGTTTTTTTCCCCCTTGTTCACTAGTTTGGGTGAACTGGGAAGTTGGAAATAAGAATGTTGGACTTGAAAGTAGGTGCTCTCAGACTGTGGTATTGATGGGTGTCTCATGTGAAGCATCACTGATATGTGTATTGGACATCAGCATTTTGAAAAAAATGTCACTTTATTAATTTCATTGACCATTTGGTAAGCCTCAATCCAGATGTTTACTAGTGGAACAGAAGGGGAAAAAATCAAGTTCCTGAAATTTGTAATGGCACCTTGGCTATCAAGAACAGTCCATTTTCAAATCATAGGAAATCAAAGGTAAATTAAGTGGTAGTTATTTGCAGATTGTCCTGCTTGTAGTAAAGTTCCCTCTCAATTCCAGCAGTCAGAAATACATACTGGATCAGCAGGACTTTAAAGAGCACTATTACTTCTCAGTCACTTAGCAAGGATATAACTAGGTCAGTTTTGCAAAATGCATAAGTAATTTAGGGTATGTCTGCACTATGGAGCCTATATTGGCATAGCTATGCCGGCATAGCCCCCTAGTGTGGATGGAGCTTACACTGACAGAGTTTTTCTGTCAGTGTCGGAACACCGCCTTCCCGAACAACATTAGCTATGTGGACAGAAGCCCTCTTCCATTGACATAGCTACATCTATATTGGGGATTATGTTGGCACAGCTATGTTGATCGGGGTGATTTTTTCGCACCTCTGACTGACGTAGCTACACCAACATAACTTTTAAGTGTAGACCAAGCTTTAGTGTATATCTATACTACAAGCGTTACAGCGGCACAGCTGCAGCTATCCTCCTGTAGCACTGGAGTAGAGACACTTACTTAAGCGGTGAAAGGGGTTTTTCCATCACTGCAGTAAATCCACCCCCTCAAGAGACAGTAGTTAGGTCAATGGAAGAATTCTTCTGTTGGAGTTTCACCAGGCAAGTAGGTGTTGGAACAGAGCAATAATTCTGAAGGTTCTGTGGTTACTGATTCTCCTGTACAACCGCAAAAAGACAAGAAGAAAGTAATAAAGACCAGCTGTAGGATTCTAATGGACTCTACTCATGTTTCCATTAGGGAATCCACCTGAATATCAGTTGGATTTTGTTACTTTGTTTTCATTGTCTGTCACTGCCACTGAGTGCAGAGAACAAGAAATTCAAGACCACTTTAAAATTAGTATTTGGCATTTTTAATTCCTGTCAGGATTATATATTATCACTGATTACTGGAAAGAGCCTCATTGTTAAAAACCACAAATCAAAGCACATTTTGCCAATGTTTCACCTTCTTTGATTAACTGAGTACACACTTTATTGCCCAAAATGTATAGAAAGAGCTGTCTGAGAAGAAGTAATTCTTCCCTATTCTGGCCTGTTCTTTGGCAAAATATTAATTGCCGCATGTGACACTTGAAGGGGTGCTAAGTAGACCACATTCTCATGTATGTATGATTTGTTTAGACCAGCGTTTCTCATCCAGTGGTTTGTGACCTCCAGAGGGGTCAGAAGAGGCAATCAGTGGGAGGAGGTGTTTGCAAGATGTTGAAAATGTTATTACAGTTTAAAGCAAAGAAAATCTCACTCCCCCACTCCCTGCACATCCTTACTCTTCAAGGTCAAGTATTCTCTCTCAACTTCTCAAAACATACACAAATAAATTATATAGGCTTATCATTATTATCATTGATACAATTTTTACACTGGCTTTTATAGTAAATCTAACAGGGCACTTGGAAGAAGGGGTCATGAGCCTGAGAAGGTTGAGAAACACTGATTTATAGCATAGTTCCTGATGTGTCTAAATAGCTTCTTCTCTAGTGATTTCATAGGTTCTCTTGGGTTATTTGTGTTCTATGGCATTAGACCCAGCCAGAATTGTTTTGCAGTTTAAAAAAACAAATGTTATAAAGGCACAAAACAAGCAGGTAGTGTTTGGGTGCAGATTGTAAATTCTTCGTAGGGAGGTCAGTCTGTCTCTTGTGTATTTACAGAGAAGTTATTTGTATTAAATATGTCTTATACAAATGTAGAATTATTTTCTCCCTTCCAGTTTATCATGTTTGGGAGATGGACAACAGTCCAGCTGCAACATGATATCCATAACAAACTGGTGATTCACCATATTTAGGCATTAGGAGATGCTGCTAATAAGAGAAATGAGCACATCGCAAATCTACTGCATGCGCTGCATTTTACAGTGTCACTGATTTGGCAGTTTCCAAGTCAAAAATAAATAAACAAATGAGACTCCATCACATCCAGTGTTATTTCCCCCCCGCCCCCCAAATTGCTAGTTATTTTGGATCCATGTGTCAACGACACCAAATGCAAGGGGCTTCATAGTACACAGTTGGGATTAAAAGATCAGACATTGAACTTTGTGCTGGACTTTATAGGAATAATGCTGCATTATCTTTGTATTTGAGAGTCTGAGGGATATCTGTTATTAAGGATGCAGGACTCTTCTGGTTGCAGTATAACTCAGTTTAGCATAAATGTGTTCACATTTATGTATTTCCCAAGGTATGTAACAAGTTCCGTCCAATCAAGGCTGCATCCTGGTTATATATTTTTGATGGTTAAAGATGCAAACAGATAATTTGTTTCAGGGTCCGTGGGAGAAGGCAAGGGAGTACATTTAAATCTGATCTTCTGGTGGTTGATATATGGTAGTAATTGCATTTTCTTTTAAGTTCTGTCTGTTTCAGAAGGGTGACAGACCTGAGTTTGTGGGTGTCCTGTCCTGTGGAAGGCCGAGAAGGAAGCCAGTTATTAGATGGACAGAGAGGTATATTTGAGTCTGGCAGTGGTAGCAGTTATTTGGGCAAGTGTCAGAAGGGATGAACTGTGATTAGCAGATACTCACGTTGTGTGTGTTTAGTAGCAAACATTTGGTTGTCTCCATGGGTTGTATCCATAGACAGGATATCTTTGGTGAGTCAAGAGTCCAAAAAATGTGAGGTATTAATGGCAGAAATGCATAACACAGTGCTCAAATGTGTATTATTGCTGTGTTGCAATAATTGAAGGTATGTTAGCTTTTCCATTATGATCCCCTAATTTTAGGGATTTGAAAGTCTGATGTAAAGATTCACCAAAAAGTGAAACTTCCTAGCAATTTTCAGATCGCATGTGAATGTATTGTACAACTTTTAATATAGCCCCTCTCCCTCCAAATATTACTAGTTTCCAATTATCTTATTAAACAATTACTCCATAACATGGGCCAATCCCATGCATTAATTTTTATAACAAAATTAACCTTTGAATCAGTACTTCTTTCTAGATTACCGGTCCTACTAGTGCTTTAGAGGATTTTAGAAGTAGTGCGTGCCTCTCCCTTCAAATGGTGGACATGGCATAATTAATCTTGAAAAACGGTGTCTTTGTTTTCCTAATAATTACTTTTCAGAGAACATTCACAGTAGAAAATTATGGGACAAAATCATTGGGATTACACCAGGGTGAAACCTGGCTTATTGATTCCACAGTTATACCATAGCTAATAAACCCCTCAAAAACATATTAATCGTATTTCTTAAAACACTACAGAGTTTACAGTCTGTGCCCGGATTAGAAATTTGTAAAGATCTGGACCATGAGGCACCTAAAATATTTGGAAACCATACATGGTCGTCCTAGGCTATTTGCCACTTCATGATACTCCATTCTGTATGAATTATCTGGTGATCCCATCTCCCACATTTCAAAAATTCTTTCTTAATCCACAGGTGCATGCACACACATAACTACACCTAATAATAAGTGAGTGCTCAAACTGATATTGTAGTGTGTACCATGTACAACATGGGATTTACTGATGCAGAGAGGATTTAAAAATAATTATATATTATGCATATAACCAAAAATTTTATCTCAAGCTCACAATTTTGTGCAAATTAACAGAAAATAATCCCGTGTGGAAAAGACATATGTGTATTATACACGTAATGGATTACATATTACATATGTGTGTAAGCTTTTATATTAGCTCCTATCTGAGACCAAACTAGAAATATATTTAATATATAAATATGTAAAACAATGCACTATTTATATTGCATTTGCATATTACCTATATATTTTTTCCATGTGGGAGAAATTATATCTATCTATCTATCTATCTATCTATAAAAATGGGATATTTGTTTGTGTCTTTGAGATAACATTGCAAATGATCATTTGTATAAGACAGTGGCTCTCAACCTTTCAAGATTATTGTACCCCTTTCAAGAGTCTGATTTGTCTTGCATACCCCAAGTTTTACCTCACTTAAAAAGTACTTGCGTACAAAATCAGATATAAAAATACAAAAGGGTCACAACACACTATTACTGAAAAATTGCTGACTTTCTCATTTTTACCATACAATTATAAAATAAATCAATTGGAATATAAATAGTGTACTTTCATTTCAGTGTATAGTATATAGAGTGGTATAAACAAGTCATTGTCTGTATGAAATTTTAGTTTGTACTGACTTCGCTAGTGCTTTTTATGTAGCCTATTGTAAAAATAGGTAAATATCTAGATGAGTTGATGTTCCCCTGGAAGACCTCTGCGTACCCCCAGGGGTACGTGTACCTCTGGTTGAGAACCACTGGTATAAGCTAAATATAAATATGGTGTTTTTTTAATCTTTCTCTGCATAAGTACTGTAGAGTGTGCATGCAACAATATCAGTTTGATTATTCACTAAATACTAAATTTGTTGAAAGAGCACACTATAAAAGAGTCAAAACAAAATATTTATATCTTTCCTCTACAAATACTTACAGATCATCCTTTTTCCTCCCATTCATAAACGTATGTAATTAATAGTAAAGCTAGTTGAAATTTTTTTAACATAAAGGTATTTTCATTTAAAAATTACCTTTTTACATTTTTTTGTGATAGTTATCAACATTTTTCATTTACCAAAAAATTTTTTTTGGGTGTTTTGGGTTTTTTTTCCCTGTAAATTTTTTATTTAAAGCTCCAGTTTTCAGTAAATTAAAAATGTTGATAATGGTTTCAATAAAGAAAAAAAAAAAAACAGAATAGGAATTCAGTAAATGAAAAATCAGTCCATTATGATCCCTGTGAAACAGAAACAGCTTTGAAATATCTCATGGAAATTTTTAATTATTTTGACTCACTGTACTTAATAGTTAGCATGTCTTGTACGTATCTCTTATTGTTAATCTTCTTCATTATCACTTAATGTTGTATCTTTCACACTGATAATATGATTGTTCTAAAAGCTAGCAACAAAATAATAATGCTGGTAATAACAATAGATTCCCAAACTATAGCTTGGCTGCATTGTTTTTATGATGGTCTATACAATCTATCTTTAGTTGATTGTCTAACAGTTCAGTCTTAAGTTAGAGGCTCAAGCTAAGGCACTGGTTGTATTAAATATTTAGTTTGAAAAAAGTAAAGGAGAGCTCCATAAAGGCAGTCCAACTTTTAGTAAAATAAATGGGAAATCATCTGAGATTCTCTTAATTAGCTACAAGTACAGTTTTGGATTAAGAATTTCTTTTAAAACTAAATGTATATCCAACAGAGTGCAATACTGTGGACTGGTAAAATGCAATATACAGTGAATTAAACAGTGTTTCTGTCTAATTCACTTTAAGTGTGTGTGGGGGGGGGACATAAATATCTTCTAATCTCAAATATATGTTTTATCCCATTCCTGTTACCGAATTTGATATATCCCTGGATCATCCAAAAGGGTGGAGCTGTGTGGGTATGCTGAACACAGAGACATACCCGGTACTCTACTTTCTCACCTGTCAAAGATATCTGGTGATCTAATATGGGAAGTTCACAGTCCGGTATTACAGTGAGCATATTTGGTTTCTTTGAAACTAGGGCATCATTGGCTTAGTCTTTTCCAAATAACAGCATTTCTTATTAATAGAGTTCTTCACATGGCCATGGATTATTGATAGTGCTTGATCGTTATGTAGACCTGCTTGCTATCCTAGACCTACGTGGCCGATGAACTATTTAGTTGTAGAGTTTACCTCTGCTGCAGCTCTTGAGCTAACACACAAAACCAAGTTTTCTCAGATTGTTGTCAGAGATTCTTTTGGGGGCAGTAAAATCTGAGTAGGGGAACAATATTGGGATTCTTGTTCTCTGGCCTGGTGATGATCAGGTACCTTACCAAGACCCTAGGGTTGACATAACAACATTACACATTATTAAATACCACTGCCTTTGTCTGCACTAAGTTTGAAAATATGTTGATTAACCCGTTAGCTAACATTTGTTAAAAACACCTAATTTCCTAGTCTAAACAGGGCCTCATGCTTGATCCGAAGCTCATTGAAGTCAATGGACATTTTCCTATTGATTTCACTAGGCTTTGGATCAGGCCATTAGACTCTGAGGAACGGCAATGGATGTATTCTCAAAACACATGCCCTACTGGCTAATACATGGAGCACCACCTGCTTTGATCTTGGAGGATGTCTCTCAACCAGCCCATTAAGGTGGGGGAGGTAGAGTGGTCCAAGATTATAACAGGATAAATAGTTGCGTTACAGTGAAACTATGCAGCTACTGTGATTCAGATAGGAAGTAAAGCTATGCAATGATAAGACCTTTATGTTCTGTCTTTTGTATTACTTTATGATCCTTCAAGGATGTTTTGTTCAGATGGCATTTTCCTATGGGGCTTTTATAGAGTCCTAGCCAGGTTTTACATAATATCTCCTACGTACCCTCAAGTTCGTAAGCACTTTCAAAAGTCTTTCTTGACTTCAGCCAAAATAGTGGAAGACACTAAAGGCTTAATAGTAATGTTTGTCGAGGTTAACTTAGAAATTTACTTCTGCAGCGAATGTGAAAATTCATCACAGTAGCAGAACTAGCCAATGATCACAAGGTACTTACGCTACCCCAGATTCGGGTTTAGGTGCCTAATCCCAGTTTTAGGCTCCACTGTTATCCACAAAACTCCCACTGAACCCTGTAGGGACCTAAACTTATTTGGCACCTGACTTTTCAGGATAATAGTTCCCTCAGCACCTTGTTTATGCCTCTGGGCATATCCACTGTTGCCTCACTCTAGGCATCTGGAGGCCTATTTTCTGCCTAAGCCCCACAGCAATACATGAGCCATGGGGAGTTAGGCATTCATCCACCTATCTTGCATGCAGGGCTCGATCTGGTAGAAGTGCTCAGAGGCCACCTACCGGATTGGGTCTTATTCAAAATCTGGCTGCTGGAGGAGGAGGTGCCACCCACCTTATAACTTTTAGCTCAATGGTTACAGCACTCCTCTGGGATGTGGGAGCCACAGGTTCAATTCTCACCTCTGCCTGAATTTGAATAGTGGTCTCCCACCTCTTAGGAGCATGCTCTAGCCTCTGGGCAATGGGATAGTCTGATGTGGGGCTCCCTCAGTCTCTCCTGTTGAAGCTGTTCCACTTTGTATAAATACTTAGGGTTTATTGGGCCACAGAGCAAGAGTGATAATGACTCTGTAGCCTGGTGCTTAAGGCAGCCACATGGTCCAGTCCCCCTGCTCCAATCACTCTTTTGTTAGTTATACACAGTGGAACAGCTTCAACAGGAGAGACTGTGGGAGCCCAACATCAGAATAGCCCACAGCTCAGTGTTTAAAGCACATGCCTGTGTGTAAAAGGCTGCTGTTCAAATCCTTTCTCCCCCTTAGGCAGAGTGGGGCATTGAACCTAGCACTCCCACATCCCACGAGAGTGTGCCAACCACTGGACTAAAAAGTTATAAGGTGGCTGTTACCACTGCCCCTGCAATCCAAAACAATAGTTTAAGAATTAGGTTTTTGGTATATTGATGACATTAATTGTATGCCTCAGGAGTAAGGAAAGAATCAGGAAATTGGTTTACCTAATCATTCTGAGTTGTTGTTTGAAATTTTTCTATATTTCAGTATTTACATTTTTAATGTAATGAGGGATGCTGAGTAGATTTCCTTAAACAGAGGGTGTTACAAACTCCATGAAATGATCATAACTGAGCTTTAGTCATACTAAGGCAAAGAGAAATCTTGTACAATCATGTCTTTGATAATTTAGCACCATGTGTCTTTCTGTCAGCTTCCCAGCTTTGTCCTTAGCCATAAGGAACTCACAGTTGGATTCATGACAACTGTGAAAAGCTTAGATGAGATTCTCTTTAATAGATTTCTATACGGTAAGAAAAAATTCAGATTTTGGAAGACAATCATCCTTGTAAAATTAATCCACGATAACATGCTAAAAAAACATATTCTGGGGAAGAGGGGGGAAAGGGGGAATGAAAGATGTCTGGAGAGCCAAATGTGGCAGCTGGAGGAGAGAAAAAATAGACAGATGGAGTAGGCAAGAAATGCTACAAGGGGTAAGAGAGGCAGCTGGGAGATTTAAAAGAGATGGCCGGAGAGATGCCAGGAGTCTGTCGGAGAGAGAGACTGGGAGCTACGTGGCTCTGGCTGTAACGAGAAATGTGCCAAAAATGAGAAGAAAAACAGCTGTAGGAAACAGAACTTCAAATGTTTTAAAAAACATTGGTGGATGTGCAAATTTTATAACTACTAAATGAGTACATGGATTAACCGCTCCTTTTCTTCCGGGGTACCTGCTCTTTCGTGGCTCTGAAACCATGCTACCCTCCCAGCTCAGCTTTCACCCGGGACCTCTTCTTCCTCCAGGCCCTTCAAGATTCTTCTCCTGCTCCCATGTCATACACCCTGGTTTCCTGATGCTCCAGTGACCCCCTCTACTGCTGTTCCTGGATGCCTTCTCCTCTGCACTCTTGGAGTCTGATCCAAAGCCTGCTGAAGGCAAGGGAGACTACCATTCACTTCAGTTGACTTTGTGCCAGGCCCCTGTACTGCCTCTTTTGCAGTTCATCTTTCATTTCCTGGCCAGCTCCTGTCCATTATTCAGAGAATGTCAGTTTTAATAGTGGGACATCTGTCTCTCTAAAGAGGATGTGCTGGCAGCAGACAGTTTTAATAGCTCCTACCCATAAGGAGTTTTTACTATAAGTTTCAAAGTCTTATACTCTAAAGCGCTAATTGGAAGAGGAGTAGGAATTGGCAGAATTGAAGTGTCTGACTGAACAGTTCCTAGAACTGGCAGGTTCTTTCACAAGCTTGTAATGAGCACACACTGTCTTTGATGAAAAGGAAACAGAAAAAACATGGATGGTTAGGCACTTAACAGGCCAGGTGCATGTACAAATGTACAAGCTGTGCACACACATATAAGCTAGGCAGATGCCAATGTCTGTAAAGTATATACTTGTATGCTCCTACCTTTGAAAACCTGGCCCTGTTGTTGTTAATCAGCAGTAATGACAAAGGGAAAGAATGATCAGAAGGAATTAAGGTTGTGGAATGAAGGGCCTGGAGCAGGACTGGAGGAGATCATGGTGAACCCTCTCCCATCAAGAACTCAGTTATGCAGCATCATGAAAATTACAGACATGCTGTCTAGCTTCTCCAATGTCTCCCAGGGACTCTGATTTACTAAAGAGATAACCAAGGGACCAGGAGCTGCAACACATTCAACTAACACATGGGAGGACAGAGATAGACAACCAGAGATCCCTACAGCAGTTAGAGAGCACAAGGAAGGAGGGTGGGGTGAAAGAGAGTGTGTGTGGGGGGGAGGGAGGGAGTGGGGGAAGAAATGGAGACCAGAAAGAACGAATTTTCCACAAAAATAAATAAATCCCTACTATGCAGCAGACTTTTACAAACTGCCTGACCTGTTGTGATGTTTTGGAGTCCACCCAGACCCGTAAGGAATTCTGTCACCACCTGCCCTATAACTTTGGGAGCCTTTGTGCTGTGCAACTGTGGTTCAATTCCTTGACACCATTAGCTTGCCACAAGCATAAGGTCTCGCCCTGGCTTTCACCAGCCTAATTACTCTCTGCAGGGTGAACCACAACTCTTCCAGTCCTAGGTCTCCCCAAATATGTTCTTCCTGAGTTCTTAATTACCAGACACTCAAACTGTTCCCCTCTGGTTTGCACACCTATATGTTACCAACAGTAATAAGGGCAGGAGAAGGAATTTTGGGGTTCATGAACTAGGGTGGTAGCATAATGAATAGTGGCAGAAATTGCAGGGCTGCATGTGTGTGCATGCGTGCGTGCCCTAGGCACATCACACAAAGAAGAAGATAGGGTCCTCTCTCCAAAGGAGTTTATAATCCAAGCCAACTACATACCAATTGAAACAGGCAGAGCTAGAACAATGCTTAAGCATGAGAGGGTTATGCAGGCTTTGGAGTGAGGGAGGATCAGTGGTGATGGATGTAGGAATGACTGAGCAAGAAACTTTCACACTGTGTTTATTTTCAAAGAAAGAGTTAAAAACAGCAGAGGCATTCCACTAATTGGAAACCTTTGATTTCATATTTTGAAAGAGAAGCTTTTCTATGGAAAAATCTGACATTGTTCTTGTTAGGGCAAATCAATTAATAAAAAATGATTACCTCGCTGGAAACCTTATATATATCCCAGCATTCCTCTCTTTTTATTTAAATAGTTAGAGGAAATTATTATAAGCTTCATGTGAAATAGGAGATTTCTGCATGCCCACATAAGACACTCCAATGTTCCTATGATTAGCAGTGGCATGGGGAATTTCATATTTTAAATTATGTTTTAAAGGTAGATTCCATTTAAAAAAAATGGTTCATGGAAAATGATCAAATTGTACAGATGCTTATGGAAAAAGATACATGTTGATATAAACAATAGAAGTAGCATTTCCCAGCTATAGTCTCAATGCGTTCTCTTTCATGGTTAGTTGAAATGGCAAATTGCCCACCAAATTGCCCTGGTTTCTGATTGGTCAGAAGAACCCTCTTCAGTCAATCTCGTGATTTAAGTGACCACCAGACCTTGAATGGCTCATGCCCATCTAGTGGAGACTCCTAGGCCCAGATCTTCAAAGGTATTTAGGTGCCTAACTCCCACTGACTTCAAGGACTTGAACAGGGGGTCTCCCACCTCTCAGGAGGGTGGCCTAACCCCTGGGCTATAGAATATTTTGATGTGGGTCTACTTCAGTCTCTCCTGTTGAAGCTGTTCCACTGTGTATAAGTACTTAAATAGTCATTAGCTCAGCGAGACAGAGACACTCTATAACTTGGCGGTTAGGGCACTGAGGTGGGAGACCCAGGGTCCAGTCGGCCTGTGCCAATGACTCTTTAGGCAGAGATAGGAGCTTCCCTGCAGCCTGGACTTAGGTGCCTCACTCCATGAGGACTAGGGGCTTGGCCCCTCTCATCAGCTTCCTTTTGGCTATCTTAGGCAGCTCCCCTCCTAATGTGCTGGCTTTGTGGATCCCATTGTTAGTTGCCTCTCTCCCCCCATTCATTCTATAGGGAGCGTAGGCACCTAACTCACGCTTTGTGGATCCCAATGTTGATCCAGTGATTTCTTAGGCACCTAAAGGTTAGGTGTTGCAACCCCTAAGTCCCTTTGTGGATCCAGGCCTTACTGCCTCAATCAGATAGTGTGATATCTACCTATGGAAGGACAGAACCCAGCAAAAATGGAGATGAGCCTCTTTAGATCATGAATAGGGCAGGAGGTGCCTGAGGCTTTTGGAGTACATTCTTAGGCCTACCTCAGATGTCAAGATTTGCTCTGTAGCTCCATTCTGTAACAGATGATCTGGAGTAAATCTGGCAGTCCTCTGTTCAGTTGGATCTTCCAAGGAAAAGTGGGAGGAATTGAATCTCTCAAAGTCATTAGAGAATCCACGAGCTCTGTCCCTTCCCAGGACAGGATTGTTGTACAGTATTTTCTCTAATGTTTTGCCCAGTTTGTTTATAAAAATTCTACCCACTTCCCATGAGACACTATCCTCTAAACTGATAGATATCACGCCACCAGTCATCAGCAGTAATAGAACCTGAGGCCTTCAGCACCTAAAATACAATATTCTACCCTCTTCCTCCTTGTTTCACATTACAATAAAGAGAATAGGAAAACAAAAACAAAACCAACAAACCCTCCCTCCCCTACATTCATAATTAAAAAAAAAAAATCATGACAGCAACCACAGCCGGTCAGAGCCTGTTTGTGTACACTGGAACAGCCAGAAACTATGGCAACTCTTTTCTGAAGAGAGGTCATTGAATTATGGGATTGGTGAGCCAAGCTGTGAAGTTGTTTTGGTTTGGTTTTTTCTTGAGATGATTTCTGTTTTATGAAGGCCACAATACTTTTGTTGTTCTAAATTTCTCACCTATCTTTATGACAAAGAGCTCAGACTATGTAATAACCTGGGCTAGATTTAACCTAGTAAAGGGTCCACAGTCTCATTACCAAACTCCTGCATTCCCCTTGCTCTAACGTTGTAAGATTCTATTGGTTTTGTCTTGAGAATCATGAAAACTGGAATAATTTCACTAATTTTTTACCAATAATGATCTGGAAATTCTGGTTTTACATTTTCCTTCCCAGTATTATTACTTGAGACTATTCTATCGTAAGAAATAACACCACAGCGAATGGGAGGAATCTGGAATCATTGGAAGTCTCTAGATGAGTTCATGTGATAGCAGTGTCAGTTACCGGGGGTACTGAGCTTTCTGACCCTTTTTGGTCTCTTCGAGTGCACCTTTTTTAGGTCTCCGGCATTGAGCCATCACTTCTCGTTCAAGGTGGAATCAGGCGATTTTCCCACTCAGACTGGGCACTGAATTGCAGGTTCTCATGTATCAACTGTGTTTACCTTAGCAGATCTGGCTTATGCCTAGATGTTGCAGTTCTGTTCCCTCTGGAGCAATGAGAGTGGTAATTAGAGCTCAAATAGCTTCTTTACAGCAAATACCATTTATTTAGAACAGAATGTTTCAGAGAAGACAAACTAAATGCAATGCCTGCTTTTCCCTAAGGCTCACCATACCCAGCTCCTTCAGTGTCTTTCTCTCTCTCTGTCAGCCTGTCCCCTTGACAGCTGCTCAGACGTGCCCACCTTCACAAGAATCAAAATACTTTATTCATAGCCTTTTGATCTGGTAGGACTCCGCATTGCAAAACAATGTTTACAGCATGTTAGAGACAAGATACAGGATCTCTGAAGCTGACAGCTTAGTCCATTGCCTTTCAAGTGTTCTTATTTTATCTTAAGCCAGTGTGTTACTTCCCTGGTTGCTCTTAACTTTATTAAATTAGATCAGTACATTCACACCACAAAGTCTTATAACCCCAATATAATCTATACAGTGATAACTAGGTTACAGATCCGTATCCTTAGGTACTTACATCACAGCTCCTACAGTATTTATGACATAACTACATATCGCCTGCACTTCTGTCATGAGCACTTTGAAGTTTGAACAGCACACTTCTGTTTTCACAATCCACAACTACTCTCTGGGTTTCAATCTAGATTTTGATTTCTTTTGGCAGGTTCTCAGGTGTTGTTATACAAGACGGGAAAATTGCTGTTCTTGATAAGGTCACAGGAGAGCCAGGGCTAAGATACAGTAGTGTAAGTGGAACTGGTGACATTTTAAAAAGATCAAAGCTTAGAGATTCTTGAAAATTACCTTATGCTTTTGCAGTTGAACTCTGTCTTGTATGAATGACAATTTATAGCATTATTACGTTCAGATGTTACTCAAAGAATGCATTTCATAAAATAAATGTATCCTTTTTCATTTATTCTTAATAGTTCACCAAAGGAAAAAACCACTACATATGAAAAATAAACAAAATATGCTTAGACTTGCAAACTACAGTATAATAATATTGGATTTTAAAAAGACTATATTTTCCTTAAATAGTGGTTCTGATAACATCTACTCCTATGAAGGGAAACTGCATTGCAGTTTGTTTTATGATAAAATAGGATTTGTATGCATCACCTATGACTAGCAAATTAAATATAATATGAATCTTCTAAGGTTAGTGATAGCACATTGGACTAGGAGAGCAGCATACTCAGTGTGCTACATAACTAATGTGATGAACAAATGCACTGGATTTTGTTTAGTGCAATAGTCAAAAGAATGACTAAAATGGTCTTTGAAATATCATAGGGATGGGCAACTTTTGAAATATCCAGAGTTTTAATTCAGTTAATCCTGCCCTGCCCCCCAGATTTTCATACCTTAACCAGAACTTATCCAAATTATTTAAACATCCTGAGTCTTCATAATCCAGTTGGAAATCTTGTGAGAACAAGATTTGTCTCCAGCTTTCAGTATTTCATAAATATTACACTAACAACCGGGAGATGCATATTCTAGTAGTCTGTGCAAATGACAAGGAACCAGGGAGTCCTGGATTCTAACTGTGGCTTTGGCACTACCTCTGTGGCCTTGGGGTGAGTCTCCCTATCAGCTTCCCTCTCCGTAAGATGGATAACTGCCTGTTTCACAGGGGCGTTGTGAAGACTATGTAATGAACTTAGATACTGCGGTGAAGGGCACTATTAAGAAGCCTACGATAGATCAGAAGTTCCCAAATATTTTTTCTGTGCCCCCTCCCCCACCACTTTACAGATTCATCTCTCGTGTGCCCTGCCCACCCTAGAAGAAACAGTATTTCAGTATTTCTGAAAATGATAAGGGACTGGGAGCCCATCTTGGCCACTCTGCCCCACTGCTCCCTGGCCTGCGAATGTCCCTTTCTGGGACATACTCCGAGTGGACGGTTCTAGCAGGACACAGCCAGCCAGGTTGTACCCCTATCCTCATGCTCCTGGCCCTGGGAACAACCCAGAATCACTCACAGGCCATAGGCTCCTCTGGCCTTGATGCAATCCCATGCTCACATGCGCAAGAGTCTCCCAAGAGAGTGCATGCACATCAGCCTTTGGAGAGACTAACAAATTGGAATACCCCCTTGTACAGGAAGAGGCCACACCCCCTTGCTCCTCATCTCTCCCTCCTCCTAGGTCTTCCAGCCTGACAGTAGCAGAAGGAGATCCAGATAGTGAGAGGAATTCTTATTTTATTAACAATATTTTCAAGAAACAAGAAAAAAATTCTTAATCAGTCAGGTCCTCGCCACCCCTCCCCACCAATAATCTCATTGCTCCCTGCATGGGGGCACACCCCACAGTGTGAAAACCAATGTGATAGATAATGAGTGTACAGGATGTTACAGATGAACACCTACCCTATATAAAATGCTAAGATTTCCTATTCGGCATCCCTGGTTCTTGCCTCAGATGGCATATGGAAGTGCAGAAGACAATACATAATGGAGAGAAGGTGGGAGGAAGGAATTGTTATCTAAACATTTTCAGACTTCACAAGGCTGCTCAGTTCAACTTCAGACGAAGGAATCAGGGTTTTTCTTGTTTTAACCCAACTGCTTCACTCATTTTGAAATGGAAAGCAAATGAACCACTGCTGGAACCCCTGATGCAGTGCAGCAGAACCGAGCACACAACACAGAGTCCCCACCTTTGCAAAGGCTCAAACTACTAAGCCCAGGATAGTTCTAAAGTAAAACCAAAAGGGGTTGAACAAATTGGTGACATTGGATATGGCGGGCCTTGTAGCAATTAACTCTGCTTTCCTTAGCCTTTCACCTCTATGTGCTGTGTGCTGAATTAAGCTTTGTTCTTTATTCCAAACAAGGAAAATAAATAAATAAAAAGACATGGGCCCAAATTCAGTTCTGGCATAAACTGGCCCAACTCCATAGATTTTAATGGAGAACTTGGCCAGTCGATTGAAAACAACTATGTTTCAGAACTGAGCTCCTACCATTGTGAAGGGCTGATACTCTCTGTATATTTCTGGTTGCTTTGAGCACTCTGTGCCATATTTCAATTTTTTGCTTACCCTTTGACGTTATACCTGATCAATTCTTGCTCTCAGCTTTAGACTGAGCTTTTTCCCCCTTTTTTTTAGAGCAGGGGAGATATGTAATTTGTCTCTGTGAGCATTTCATTGTAGTTCACGCTGAGCTCACAGTGAAAACTCATCTATGCCTTTAAAGGAGTCTGCACTTACTGCTCATGACAAGAGATTGTCTTAGTTCCATTTTGTCATAGGTCAGGGGTACTGCACCTGTATTTCCCCTCGGGGGTCCAGCAACAGCACCTGCTCTCAGGCTTCTGGCTCTCCTGGTAGTCACCTCTCTGGGGTGGAAACACAGGTCTCTCTTCCTTCTAACTGAACAGCTCCCTGTCTTCACAGTAAAAAGAACAGGAGTACTTGTGGCACCTTAGAGACTAACAAATTTATTAGAGCATAAGCTTTCGTGGACTACAGCCCACTTCTTCGGATGCATCCTGTTCTTTTTGCGGATACAGACTAACACGGCTGCTACTCTGAAACCTGTCTTCACAGTGTTATTCCCAGCAGAGACTGGCTGCCCAAGCAGGCCTGCTTGCTTTCTCTTCAGAGAAGGTAAACAGTGTGACTGCCCACAATTATAATGACCAGACAGCTCTTTTTATGCAAGTCTATGTTATTCTTAAGGTAAAAGTGTGACGTTGTGCAGTCTCTATGGTTTTATAAAAAACTTGATAATAAGTCAATATAATGTAACTGAGATAGTTTTAGAGAAAATACGGTAATAAGTGAATGTAAGTAACTGGGATATGCCTCATGCAAAAGGTCTCTTGTAAGGTATCATTACAAAGCTTATAATCTACTGAGTGTGATCATCTGATTTGTATAAATGTACCACTCTTGTATCTAAAACTAGAAATATAAAATGTAACTCTGAGGGCCTATTGTAATTGTGTAAAGTGTGGACCATTAATGATGGTTTGGAATCTTGATGACTCCCATTGTCTGCAGATGACTGTGTTTACCTGTGAGTCTTCCTGTATATGTGTGTGCTGGCAAGTGAGTAATGAAGTCTTGCAGTGACATGTGATCATGTCACCTGAACTGGAATCCATCTTTAACCTGGTGCTTTTCCAGTGAGGGGGGGGGAAACCCAGAGAGACAAAGAGTTCCCGCCTTATGCAAAAGATATATAAAGGGGGGAAGAGAAGAGAGAGAGGGAGAAGCCATCATGAAGAATCCCCTAGCTACCACCTGAGCTGCAACAAGAGCTGTACCAGGGGAAAGAATTGTGCCCAGGCCTGGAAGGTGTCCAGTCTGAGAAAAACTTGGTGAGATTATCTGTATTCAGTTTGATTAGGCATAGATTTGCGCATTTTATTTTATTTTGCTTGTGACTTACTTTGTTCTGTCTGTTACTACTTTGAACCACTTAAATCCTACTGTCTGTATTTAATAAAATCACTTTCTATTTAGTAATTCACTCAGAGTATGTATTAATACCTGGGGGAGCAAACAACTGTGCATATCTCTCTATCAGTGTTATAGAGGGCGAACAATTTATGAGTTTGCCCTGCATAAACTTTATGCAGGGTAAAACGGATTTATCTGGGTTTAGACCCCATTGGGAGTTGGGCATCTGAGTGCTAAAGACAAGCACGCTACTACAAGCTGTTTTCAGGTAAACTTGCAGCTTTGGGACAAGTGATTCAGACCCTGGGTCTGTGTCTGGAGCCAGACGGGAGTGTCTGGCTCAGCAAGACAGGGTGCTGGAGTCCTGAGCTGGCAGGGAAAACAGAAGCAGGGGTAGTCTTTGCACATCGGGTGGCAGCTCCCAAGGGGGTTTCTGTGATCTAACCCGTCACAAAAAGCACTACAGAGAAAACATTAAAAACAATAAAAGAACTTATACAATACTAATGAGCTTACCAGAGATCACCCCAACCCTAATATGGGCTCTGGGAGGAGCAGTCCTTCAAACTCCACCCAAGGGGTTTCCTTGTGGTTTCAAGTTCATCACAGGTTCAGCTCAGAACAAGCATGCAGTCTTATGGGGCCTTGTTAGCCCAATCCTTCAAACCCATTCCTAAGGATTGGGTCCTTCTGTGGACTAGAGGTCTTGTCCATTTACTGGATCAGGAAGGAGGCCAGGGGTGTGTTTAAAACTAGGCTATTTTTCAAAAAAAAAAAAAAAAATTATGTCTTTTGGTCCTTGGAGAATCCAGTTGGAATTAGTATATGTGTAGATAAATCTCTGATAATTTTCATATGACTTTACATTGTGCCTCTTCATATAACCTTGTAGTGGGTCTACCCCCGTGTGACCTCTGTTTTCATGAAACTTTGTATCAAGGCCTAATATAGAAACCTTGTACTGATGTCAAGTATCAGAGGGGTAGCCGTGTTAGTCTGGATCTGTAAAAAGCTCCTGTGGCACCTTTAAGACTAGCAGATGTATTGGAGCATAAGCTTTCGTGGGTAAATACCCACTTCGTCAGACGCATGTAATGGAAATTTCCAGGGGCAGGTATAAATATGCAGGCAAGAATCAGTCTGGAGATAACGAGATTAGTTCAGTCAGGGAGGGTGAGGTCCTCTGTTAGCAGTTGAGATGTGAACACCAAGGGAGGAGAAACTGCTTCTGTAGTTGGCTAGCCATTCACAGTCTTTGTTTAATCCTGATCTGATGGTGTCAAATTTGCAAATGAACTGAAGCTCAGCAGTTTCTCTTTGGAGTTTGGTCTAATACATCTGTTAGTCTTAAAGGTACCACAGGACTCTCTGTTGCTTGTACTGATGAGCCTTAGTATACGGAAACTTTGTATCAAAGCCTCATGTAGAAATTTTGTGTTAAGCCTCGGTATAATGTTATAGCCCCTAAGGATAGTTAAAGTAGAAGAAAAATGTCTTTTTGCTAGGAGTAGAATAAGATCTCCCCCCCCCCTCAATTCCCTTAATCAATTGCCCTGTTGAATGAATGAGGTGTGAATGAGGAAGGCATGGAAGGCAGCACCTCCAGACAGCTGCAACAGTTGGAGAGGGGCTGGGAGCCAGACCCAATGACAATAAAACGTGTCAAGTGGGCTCACTAAAGAAGAGCAGACATATTGACAGCCTGTGGGGGAGGGAGGGGAGGGTTAGAAGTGAGCACCTTCTTTTGAAAACACCCTCTTGGAACAGCATTGAGATAACACCCAGAGGAAGCAGCACAAAGGAACAACGGACAGATTTGCATGAGAGGGAAGCTGCTATAAATGTGAGGTGTCTTGCAGAGGACCCCGGGTCTCGTCTTGTCAACATGGGAGCATCGATCCGGATCGGCAGAAGCCCAGCTCCACCCCTTCCCACATCTAACTCACCTGGCCAGCGAAGTTAAGGGGAGCAACTAGTTGGTAACAACAACAAGATGGAGTGTGCGTGTGAGCTGAGGGGTGAAAACATGATCTAATATCTATCATATGCATATGATACAGTGTTAATTAATACATGTATTACTAATAAATGTGGCATTTTGCCTTATTCTCCCTGAAAAGATCCTGTGCAGTACTTTAAGTACAACATATGAACCTCTCCAGGAGCTGATAACTAGAGGAATTGCATCATCATCCCCCTCCTCCTAGAGGAGTTGCATACAATTCCACAATAACACACACACAATTGCATTTTTAATACAGTAGACCCAAAGGCATTCAGCCTAATTCAATAAAAGATTACCCAGGATATTGTCAGCCTGTCACACAGTTCATGCCAATACAGCACACATGCTCCTTGGATTCTTACTTCCAACTGAGATACTAATTTGAAAGCACGACTTCTACCAGCACTAGCATGAAAGATTGTGATCATTTCTCCGCCATTACCCTAAAAACTAAGCTCAGTCATACAGCATCCCCCTAATGTTTTCAGCAATATATCTGGATGCAAACTTTCCAAACTTGTATCTTGTTATAGTCTTCTTGACATCCAACCTATCACCTGGATGCTGTACAATACTGATATGTGTTTAAAAGAAGAATATTTTCCCATTTCTTATGTTATCCTAGTCTCCGCTTTCTTACATTCACAGGAGCTAATGCTACACTTAAAGTTGGAACTCAACTTCTATCACAATTCCCAGTTTTCATTCATTCATTCATTACTTCATCAAAAATTCCCTGAAGGCTAAAACGTTATATGCTTAGACTTTGCTCAGAGGTTGTTTTATTGTAAGTCTGAGGAAATTTCACTTATGTGCTTTTGAGTTACATGAACAGAAAAGAAATGGATACTTTCTGCTTTGAAAATGTTGTTTAGATGTTTACTTGTGCACAAATAACTGAAAATGAGCCTGAACTTCAAAATTTCAGAAATAAATGTAATAGTTTGTAGATCTTTAAAAAATTATTTTTATGCAGGTGCAAAATAAAATGTATCCGTTTTTAACTGTGTAATTGCAAGCAGTACTATGAAGTTGCACAATTGTGTTTTGTGCAACTCTATGGCAGCCTAGCTAGTGTATAAGTATTGAGATAGCACAGTTTAAATAGTTGCCCTATACCAGAGTGCTAGTAGGATATTTTCCTTTCTTTCACTTTAAAACAAAACAGGAAAATTAAATACAGAAAGCTATGTTACTACCAAATGAAGCTTGTAAATGTCAACATACAAATATCAGGTTTCAGAGTAGCGGCCGTGTTAGTCTGTATCCGCAAAAAGAACAGGAGTACTTGTGGCACCTTAGAGACTAACAAATTTATTAGAGCATAAGCTTTCGTGGACTACAGCCCACTTCTTTGGATGCATAGGGTACAAATATCAGTAAATGAAGAAATTACAATTCCTCTAGCAACATTAATTCTAGTACTTCAAAGCTCTGGATTTTAAGATTCTATCTGTTCTTCAGGAAGGGTGTTTAAAAAAGCAAAAACTAAACATACATACACTCAGACTCAATGTTACTTAGCCTGCTGTGTAAAATCATTTATGGGTTGAGTGAAAATGTAAGACTCCAGAACTGTACTGTTTAACTTATTGCTAGTTGTGTAGTTGTTGTCTCTCAACTAAATGCACAAATCTGTGTTAATGCAATGGTTTAGATTGCACAGTTTAAAAAAGAAAAGAAAAAAAAAACCATTCTGAAGTTTAGGTCCCAATAGCAATGTTAACATGGTCATATTCCATATGTAGTGGGTCAGCAAATGTACACATTTTACAATATAAAAATATACTACACTAAGAAGAATAAAAAATGGGAGATAATGGTCCATGAAACACACCTGAGTTAACTTTGCTGTGGGAACCTTAATGTTTGTATTTCTTGACTCGGTTATTTTAGTTGTAGCACCAAAGTGATTTACATTTAAAAGGGTCTTCAACAACAACCTTTTCTCTACCCTTACATAACTCATGCAATGGCCTGTCACAAAGCAATCCCTGGAGTGCAGTGTGTCCCCTCTTCATATCTCACACAGGGATTTGTATCACCTTAACAGCAGGGAAGAACAGAGGTAGGGCCTATGACTATGCAGCCTGCCCCTCCCGCCATCTTCCATGGTGGCCCAAGGAGCAGACCCAGTGCAGCAGCAGGGGAGGCTAGTGTGCCACTGGGCTTCAGGAAGTGCGACACTATGTTCTTCTTGCATTCTGGGAGGAATTGGTATTTCTGAGCCAATCCCATGTCTGAATTTAGACCATCATTTTCCCCTGTGGGCCTAACACATGTAGGAAAGAAGTAAGTGAGTTTAAACTAGGAATTTCTGACCCATTCTTCTACTGGGTGTTTGTATATCCCCAAGGAAGAAGTAAAGGAGATTTTTCTCCCTGAGCCCATGGATCTCAGGTGATCCCACAGGAGGCAGTTCAGCACCACTCTCTCCTGCCCCTACTAGGCTACGAGCAGTTCACTGTTTGTTTAGAAGGGGAATTTGATGCTTGTGAACATGAGTGCAGTAGTCCTGGAGAATTAAGTCCTTTGTTCACCCAAGGTGAAATTTACCCCAGAGCAGCAGATCAGCACCACTGAAGTCTAACTCATGCCCGCAGGATAAGACCCCAACAGAGCACACACACACACACACACACCTACCTTGTGTTGACCCGCTGTATGGGAGCAACTTTCACCTACAGAACTGATGCAGCAGACATAGCAACAGAGGAAGCGTTCTCTATACCACTCCACTTAAGTAATCCAGTGTGCAGGGGAGACTACATCTAGGAGTAAGGGAGCAGGTCAGTCTCCATGCTCAAACTTTCATCTCTGTCATTTTTCATTACAATCTTAGCAATTAGCATCAATTATAGTACAGTAGTGATTTTCAGGACGTGGATAACTTGTTCAGTAAGCATTGGCTGAGGCTGCCATTCATTTCATATGAGGCTCCACTTAGTTGTTGGATGACAGCGGTTTTTGGTCATTAGCAAGGTGGGCTGATCATGAACAGATAGAAGAGCTCTGCCAGACAGCATGAACTAACGCTAACCACCGAACTCTCCAAAGCTTCTATTTGTAATGTTGGGAAATGTTAAAGCAAAAAAAAAAACAAAAAACCACCAGCCCCCTCCCTCAAATGTTCCCTTGCACTAAATGTTTAATAACTTTCCATCCAACGAGTGTATTTTCTACCCTACATCATCTCTATTCTATGATTTGCTCAATATAATTTGACAGTGCTCCATTTACATTAGTCTGCAGCTCTGAAACCATTGTGACACCTGGTTCTCCCCACAGTCCAGGAATTTTACAAACAAGTCAAGGCTTCTAATTACAGTTAGAAGACATCCACTACTGGTTGAGCACAAATGTAAATAGACTGGATGCAACAATATTTTTTATTATATTTAATACAAGTGAATAGATTAGAAGATCTGAAATGTTATAAGGCAATATACATACTGAATAAATAGCACAGGAGTCATGTCTACATTATATAACACTGGCTAGTATTCAGAATACTTAAAATAAATCCAGTGACATTGGATAAAGTCCATAAAAATGCTATCCTGTCTTCCCTTGTATGAAATTGTTCAAGTATAAAAAAATCCAATACAATGTAAAATATTAAATTCCAATTAGGTCAAGAATAAAAATTGCAAGTATTGCAGTTTCACAGGACAATGTAAAGCAGCATTCTCAAGCAAATGAAAAAATAGTCTACATACAGATGTGTGGAAAAAAAAAATCTGTACTAATGTATTTGAGAGGCCTACATGAAAAAAAATACTTAAGAGGGAAAAGCCTGGAACTAGCAATATTTAATGTAAAAACCTAAAAAGTGTTAATTTAAGAGTACCCTCATACAGTGCACGTACTGAATTTAAATAAATCCAAGTCAACATCTTTAATTGATTAGGTTAATATTTAATATGCTACATCTAAACCTGCTAAATAATTTATGCCATGAGATGAATACATAATTTTACAGTGTCACATCTAAAGTTGCTTTCTTTAGAGCGCAGCATAGTAAAACTTTCAAAATAAATATTTTTTTAAATAGCATTACAATTAAGGCACAGTATATATCACATACCATTAACCCTTGAAGAACTGCAATCTCAGTAACAAAAGTTGTCTCGTACTGTATGTTCTCTAATAAATATTTTTAAATATTCTGAAATAGATACTAAAATTGTACAAAGTTTCAAAAAAGGAAAAAAAAGAAGTTCCCTTAAAACAGTTCTTAAAGGTTTAAATTCAGCAAGCTTCTTCCTGCCTTTATTCACAAACCATGAACAGATGCAATAAATAGAAAGAGAGGCTGTTGTAGTAAAGGGCTGATCCTATTTCAGAATCAGAATAGCTGACACGAGCAGTTAAAGTTTCCCAAAAGTGAAACAGGCTGGGGAGAGGGATTAGAAAGTGACAAGCTCATCAAACGAGCACAAGTGATGTGTTCTTTCCAGAACTGTCTGTGTTATTGATTGTCTCTACAGCTGTTGCGCCCATTAATTCCACATCACTTGCTCCATAGTTCCACTCATCCAGAGGACAGATAAGAAAATAACTTTGGTGCCTGTCCACCATTTTATCAACCGGCCATGTTCCTCAGATTGTTCGATGCCCCTTAATGAGATAGTGGGAAAATATTTTCCCACTAAAACAAGTTCTATAGGCCACAGTGAAAACTAGAAATGACAATCAGTGCTTTACACATTTTTTAAAAAAAAATTAAACTTGATACAGGCTACATATTGCTCACTGATTTTTTTTCCCTGGTTCAACTTTTTCAAATAATATTTTCTCACTTGTAAAAGGCAGTATGCTTCCCTGATACTTTTTATTTATTTTTTTTAATATAAAGTCCCATTGTTACTCCTGCCATGGTTTCATGACAGTACATTATAGATGGTTTCTTCTCAATTGATACCTGAAACTGGTACTCCCACCCCACCCCTTCCCTAATAGCAACATTATTTGGATGCATGCTGTATGAAGACAGTGGAATTAAAAAAAAAATCTTTAACTTTGCAGTAGCATAGCTTTTCTTAAAGCTGCTTAGTTAAATGTTAATTGTCTCTTATTAACTACTTATATTGGAAGGCTGGAAGAAAGGAAGAGAAAGAAAGAGATCCATCTTTCTTCAGAAGTCCATCTGCTATTGCATGCGGTCTGTTTGCAGCTGTTGTGGCTGGTACTGGCCAAAAGCTGCAGCAGCTGTCCCAGGTGCTGCTGCAGTGAGTGGTTGCTGGACTGCATAGCCATAACCCCCAGCAGTGACATATCCTGCAGCAGCTGGGGATGCTGCATACGGGTACTGGTCATAGGCAGCAGCGGCAGCAGCAGCTGCCGCAGCTGAGTATTGTGCATATGCCGCTCCAGTGTAATCAATGTAAGGTGTGGTGGAGGCAGCAGCTGCTGTAGGTTGGACATGTGGAATTACAACTCCTGGCTGCACAAAAGCCTGTGGATAGACATAATGAGCAGGTATCCTGTTGAAAGATGGAAGATAAAGTTAGAGGAAAACTTATGAATTTTAAGTGCTATTTCCATATTCAGAACTAAACCAAACTCAATTTAGTTGTTGTTATGAGCATAGGGTTGCCACAATAGCTAGATTTATTTAATACACCAATGTATCATTTCAACAGCACAAAGAGATGCATTGCTCAAAAACCCAGCATTAAGAGATGACTTAATAACATTAAACATAACACCATCCAGCAACACTAAACATGTTCACTTTAAAAGCTTTAGAAGGGCCAATATTTGGGATGTCAGCTTAAGACATCTGTAAAAAAGCTAAATTTGTTTATTCCAGATCCAAGCTTGGATTGTTTATTTTTAAAATAATTTGTAAGTGATTTTGTTGCCCTAATTCTGACTAACCTCATTGACTATTAGTAAAATGCGTTGTTATGAATACAGGTATTATTACAACAGCTATGGAATTTGACAGGGTAGTCACTGTAAATCAGTTTGCCAGTAGTAGATAATGCAGCTAAACAGTTTTTTAGTTGGTCAGTTCTGTAGCCCATCACTCTCTCTCCCCCACCCCCCCAATCTTCTTGTAAAAAAAAAAAAAATTGTATTGTGGCAACCCTACTTAGATTGCTATGCAGACTCAGCACACATTAATTTCTCTGCAACCTCAGTCACCCTTATTAAAAATTAAAAAAAAAAAAAAAAAAAACGAAAAAAACAAAACAAAACAAAAAAAAACCACAGGCGACAAAGGAGTTTAAAGTTCACAAGTGTGGTAAACACAGCACGAATCACACTTTCCAAACGAACTATAGTGCAGCTCACTCGGTCACAAGAGGCCATAGAGGAGAAGCTACATAGATGCTATTAAAATTAATAACAGTGATTCCTAAGTACATGTGCATCACACTTTTGTAAAGGTCATAAGGACACAAGGGTCAAACCTGTTTGACTATCAGGCCACTGATGTCCTGTTTTGTGCCAGCTTGTTTATTTCTATGCAAGACATACAGCATAGAGTTTTGGGAGATGGGGGTAGGATTAAATCTAAATAGATCTGGTGTTTAACAAAAGCAAAAAACAAGTTTATGGCTCATTAAATAACTGTTTGAACAAGTCAATAGATACACTTTCCCATTTCCTCCTCCAAATCAGAGAGCTTTGCTTCCTTAACTTACTAGCCCATGATTGAACTACTTTTGATACCAGTAGTAATCCTCTCACATCACACATCTGCATACAAATTAATCCCATCATTCCAATGTATCATGTAATATTAAAGACATGCTTTAGAGTAGAGTAATACCATGTTCATTATACACTTAATCCCCCAATCTTGCAATTGGATCCATGAGTAGACTGAAGTCAGTGGGGCTCTACGCAGCCACAAAGTCTGCTTTTGCCGCTCCAAATGCAGGATCGGAGCCTTAGACTTTGCATGACAGTTAAAAATTTCCCTTTCCAGCTGAGTCTAAAGACAACTCCAGCCTTTTACCATTATATTTACATTGTAAACATAGCTGGAAAATTGCAGCACTACCATTTGTCCTCTTCCTCCAGCTTTAAGAGCCAGAGAGTTTTTTGAAAATAAAATAATAGTTTTACTTCCAGTTGTCAACAATTCAATTAAATGGGACACTGTCAACTAAATTCATCCCAAAATAAAAAAGCCAAAGCATTAAATCTGATTGGCTTTTTAAATTATAAAAACTTAAAAACATCCAACAGTCAGTTTAACATCCACATAGAAGTGAATGAGCAGCAGTAGTTATGACTTAAATATTACTTTAAACAGTGAGAAGATAGTAATACATACTACATTTCTAGATCTTTCTCTGTGCGAACACAAATGACGTTACCGAGGATTTCTTAGAACACTTGTACAACTTCTTTTTAAGAAACTAGACTGAAAGATACACATGCTCCCACTTAAACCCTTGTGACTTGTTTCCTTTAAGCCAAGAAACAAAACAGGTGGTGAATTACGAAACTATCCCTTTACAACAGCATTTTAGTCTGCATTATACATGAACCCTGTGCAGGCCCCCCACCATCATGCCGTTTCAGATATGGTGATTGACAGTATAAGCTGCAGTGGGGCTATTTTTGATCCATCTGTCATGAGACAAGGGTTTCAAGCAGAGTAAAATGACTTTATAAGGCCAAAGTAAACGTCTATCTACTGCAAAGGCAAGCATGCATACATCTCAATGACACCGAAACACTGCTCTTTAACCTTTTGACCTCAGTTTCCCATTGTGCTGTGACACCTTAATAAAACACTCAGGTTTTTATAAAAGAGTACTACTTTATAACAGACAATATTATATTGGGACAATATTTTAATTATACAACGGTCTTATGGCTAGGAATTTTTTTCCATTTTGTAGTAAAGCTACTGCCTTAAAGAAAGAAAAAAGGCAATGTTTAGCACCAAGTAATTTTGGTGCATACAAGTGCTCTTGCCATCAGATTTAAGATTTTCATTAACCTAAGCTGCAAGAATACTTTTGCAAAGTTAGAACATGAATTAGGTTTAATACTATAGTAGCTGTACAAGTAACATATTTGGCAGTTTACTGTAAGTGTTATGCATACAAAATACAACTGAAACAAAAAGGTAGCCTAGGCTGATCTGGAATAGTATTAATGGACAGAACAATTGTGATACCATTGAATTCTTGAACAAGTAGTTACTGGACTGTGCATGAGACCTGTTCCTTCTATTCTGGATCTTGCATTGCTTCATCTGTTCTTTGTAAGTACAATTAACTAGCAGATTTAATTCAAAGTTCAATATTGAACAGCCTTCTTATACCAGAAGAAGAGTTATGCACACTAAACAAACAAACAAAAAAATCAAGCATGTTTTGGGGGTTAAGTTTGTGCTCAATGCCTTATGCAGGATATTGAAAAATATATACATTTGGTTTTCTTTGACCATGGCAGTTTCATGCCACAACTGTTTCAAAATTATCAGCTGCCTGATGTTACACAGATCTTTTAATTATCATCTGAGGTCAGAACTCTTCCTTCCATCCCTTATAATCAATTATTAGGATTTTGTAAAACTTAGAGGTGACTTAGCAAGTGTTTGATATCAGCTAACCATTCGTTGGCCAGCTTGTCCTCTTGGGACTTAATTCGGCCGTCATTGAAGTTGGTGGGAACTTTTCCATTTACTTCAGGATCAGTCCTTAGACGAACAGGGAAAAAGATCTAATTATTCACATCCTACATCCACCTCTCCCTTCATTCATGTAATTTTCCACTGATGTTAAGTGGTAATTATGCATGCAAAGGAAAAGAAGCTACCTCAATGGAACAAAAAGATCTTTAAAAAAACCGCATTAATTCAAAACAACATTTGGTGTTTCAGTATACAGCTATACTTTTATGAGTCACAGTGGGATAAGTAACCCACACTGAACTCTTCAAGGTCCCTTCCTGACCTACATTTCTATGATTGTGGTCATATTCAGCATGCCAGGTCTCAACATATAGTAAATGAGATTCTGGATGTAAAGAGGGGGTGAGATCAGGAAATGTTACTTGGGTGAGAGAATTAATCGCTATAGCATAGAAAAAATAAACCAGAACTACAAGTATTTTATGAACAGGAACTAACGTTGCTTCTCTTAGCTAGAGTAAAGCCTGGGGGGGGGGGGGGGGGGGGGGGGGGGGGGGGGGGGGGGGCCGTCGGATGGGGGAGGGAGAGTGGGGGAGAGGAAGGGGGTACCGTACTCAGAACTAAGTATATTCTCCCACTAAAACTGATGTAATGTGATGCTGAAAGTAACTGCATTTTGTCTGAAAGGTAGAACTCTGACAGAGCACTGCTGACAAGAGCAAAGTAGAACCTCACTAATTTGCACTCTGCTAATTAATCCACACAAAAATGGCACTCTCTCTCCTTTTACTTGCAGAGCACAGTTCTGAGGTTCCATATTACTTAATTTTACATAGCATATGGAAGTACACTTACTAGTATTCACAGAAAAAAATTAAAACTCAAAGTATGTTTCAATGGAGCCCAGCTATCACCTCAAAATATTACTCTTTACAGAAAAATTCTGTCCTTTTTAGCAGACCCAAACATTAAAATGTCTGAAAAATGAGCCCTTACACAACTCAACCTGTTCCCCTTTCTCATACAGTCATCACTCTCTATTACTCCACTCAGTTTTCACTGCTCTCCCCAGCCTTTATCCCCTAAAATATATGCATAGATCAAAATAAGAGTTTAGTGGGAGATTATTGGAAGTGCATCTCTTGAACATGAAGTTAGATTGTATAATCTCTTGTAACTGGCGGTAACAGAAGAGGTGCAGGGAACAAGGATAAAAATGAATACTGGATTCTGCCAGTTTAAAGCACATACCACCCCTCTTTGCAAAATATGCCTCTAATTCAGATTGATATACAGTGTGGTAGAACCAGAAAAGGCTGATGGATTGGAGAAGAGCATCCATTTTTATTAAGTCCCTTAAGCAGTAGATAGTCCCAGTGCCTCCTTTCTTGCTATGCTAGGCAAGTACTTCCTCTTTTCCTCACAGTTGCTCCCTTCTCATTCCACCAGCTCCTCTTTGTAACTCTGCTTTCATGCCCTTCTAGGTAACCCCTCCCTTAGTGTGAGCATCAGATTATCATCATATATTCTTTTCAGTTTCCCCACCATTTCTCCAAGAATATTAAGAGATACTTCCCTTCAACAAAGCAAGACATATCTGGGAATATTATAAGAAGCAAATATATATCATAATTGAGCTTCAGATACATTTTCAAAACTAGTTTCCTGATTATTACCATGCTTCCCAGAAAACCACTAAACCACTCTACTGTGAGATAAGAAGTTGTATGTAACGTTTCTGGAAGACTGATTTCCCATCCCCACAACTTTTTCAAAAGGAAAAACAATCAACTTCTAATGGAAAGCTAGCTTCAACTTTAACTATGGAGCAGCTACTGCCATTTCATAATACCAAGGTACAGTATCTTATATCTACACTTGTCAAGTAACTGAACAAAGTACATCCTTTGATGCATTCTCCTGCTTTGTTAGCTTATTTATTAAATTAGCAAAATTTATTATTTTGCAGTGACCTAGTCAGCATGAATTAGTGAGGTGGTACAGGACAGAAAATTTAAGCAGACTTCACCTCCTAATTTTAAGTCTATAAAAAGCAAGTGTTAGAAGTACTTAGGAATAGTATACTTGTATTTTTTTTTTATTTTTTTTTAATTAAAGGAAATGCACTACATATTGAAGTCTGATGGAGAAGTTAAAGACTGGAATTAGAAAGCCCAAGTGGAAGCACAATGTTAATCAAAAGAGCTCCACACCCCTTCATACCCCTCTCAAGGAACAAAACCAAGAACTATAAACATGCAAGCAATATGTTGATTTTCTTTATTAAAAAAAAAATCAAGATGTCACACAATTTAGCACTCAATATAAAATACGAATATGGTTAAAAAAAAAGTCACAGGCTACAGCTCGAAAGCAAGAAAAAAAAAAAAAAAAGTCCCTTTGCTCCCCATGGCAAAGTCAACACTCCTCAACAACAAAAACAAAATTAAGAGACCCCCAAAAAACTTTCACTACAGCTCTTTCAATTAAATAAAAGCACACGGTTTAGCTATCAACACCACTTCATTTCTGTAAAAAATAATAAAAAAAAAGCACACGGAGGTCTATTGACTATATGAAAAAACATACATGCATCGTTAATCACCATTTTAGCTTGTTTGTGTTTGAGTCTACTGGTTACAGTGTTTAATTCCAAACAGAACTATTCCACCTCTTATCATCATATCCTTCTGATCAGTTATCTTAACTGTAAACGATCCCTGTCAGATTAGAAAGAGATAAATAACATTGAGTCAAGCTGGGGGAAAAATAAATAAATGGGGGGCACAGCGATCTTGTATAAAGTCATACCACTTTCTTTTATCAGAGGTGGTATGGGTCTGATCCGCTTGGGTTGGGAGGGCTGCATACTTTGTATCACAACTCGACTCAGCTATGGTCTTTAGAGCATTACCAAAGAGAACATATTTACAAGGTATATGTTTTTAGGTCTGGAAATTTGAATGGCAGCATTATAAAGTCAGTGACAGTACTGTGAGAGGCCATCCAAGGTTATACTTTGTTTGTGGACCTGTTTTAGAGACTTACCCAAAAGGCCTCTGTATGAGAGCTGGATGAAGATGCTGAACACCAAAGGCAAAACCTACCAACAAAACACATCACATTCTCTATATGAGCATTCCATCAGCTGCTTAGTTATGCTATACACACACAGTAACCTTCACTAACAAGCACTAGTAAAGATGTTCAACAGAGCAAAGAACTACAGGTTACAGAATGAGTGTTTAGATAATTTTTTTTTTTACAATTTAAACCAAAGGTACATGATTGTGACTCCTGCCAATTTTCAAAAAGACAACTTATTTGGCAACAACTAGGAGAATTTCACCGAACTGTTATTTAAAAGCAAATGTTTTCTAGCAGCAGAGTCTAGTCCTTAACTCTAAAGCCTAAGAATTATAAATTGGATTGTAACTGGATGAATATATGTGTTTCTACAGACTTAACTGGGAGCCATGCATGCAAACATAAGGGTAGAATTACTCATACTGTAATATACACTGACTTCTTACTTCCTGAAATATTCATATTGGGCCTGATTGCAAGCCCCTTAGTCATGTGAGTAGACCCATTAACTTCAGTTGGAATACTCAGGTGACTAAGTTCTCACATAGGTGACTAAGTACCCACCAATGTGAGTATTTAGTCACCTGAGTATTTCCACTGAAGTTAATGGGTCTACTCATGTGACTAACAGCCCACCAACATCAGTAAGGGGTTTAAAGTGTGAACATTAACGCGCTACTATATTCCCGTTTATTTTGCTGTGAAGCTGTGGTATTGAACAGGGCATGAAATCAGTGAGTGAGTTTTGGATCAGATCTGGCCTTATGATAAATCCATTCCTTTTTTCATTCAGTGCAATAGATTCCATGTGTTTTAGAAGTTCCCATTAAGAGACCGACTGTGTTAATAAGACTGGGCACATATAGAAGTTCCTGTATCCTAGCAATAATCTTTTACCTCAATTATACTGTAAATTGTGTTTGTCATTTCATTCATAATATAGGGTCCAACAAAATGGAAATTTTGTATGGAGGAAATTTCTCAAAGGGGACATGTATTCCTCTATGTACAGTACACATGCACACCTTTAGTTTTTATGAAAGCATTGTTCAGATAGCCAAAAAATTATGGATTACATACAACATTAAAACACAAACACACACACTATACTCCACGGAAAGTGGTGGCATTGCCTGAGAGAGCCTTTTTTTTTTTTTTTTTTTTTTAATTTTTAACTCAAACTGAAGTTTTGTTCTTCTCAGAAACTTTGTTGAAGGTCAGGGGAGGAAGAAAAAGAGAGAAAGATACTTTCCTCACCTGGTTGCATTATCCTTGGTTTTGCTCCCAGGTATGCCAGGTTCACATTGGCCTTCCTGCCATCAATGATAGGATTGGGATCTTTGCAAGCCCTTTCAGCAGCTGCTCTATCAGCCATGGTGACCTTAACAATATACAATGCTATGAATTAAACCACTTTTGCCATTGAAAAAGAAGCAGAATTCATCTTTTCACTAAGACAACCAGCTTCCCCTCCACAAAAAAGGACAGTATGAAAAATATGAAACTTCATCTCCCTAGATGTTTTTGGTCAAAACTAATGGGCTTGCTTGAATAATTAAGATAAATCGGGTTTGTTTACATGAAAAGACTGGGGAACTTTAACACGAATTAACGAAAGGCCCGAGAAGTTAAAATGCATTAGTTAAAGCACGTTAAATCCCTTCGTGGATGCTCTCATTCAGAAATAAAGGGACCTTAGTTCTTTAGCTTAAAACTCATTGAAGTACAAAAAATACCCTTCCTTTGTTCTGTGCTTAATTGGTAAACAGACACTGAAATCAGGTTGTTTTAAGCTTCTAGTTTGCTGCAGTACAATATTAGGGGTGTGTACATGTATAGGAGCCCCGTGTACTACCACAGATAAAACTTTTAAGTCATATCAGTAAACAACGAGCTAGCCTAATTTGTTGCCAGAAATTCGCATTAACTTTTCACGTGCAAACCACGATCCAAATCCCCTCCATCAGGGATTCCCCATCCTTTCCCCCTCCCTCAAAAAAATTAAATAACTTCTCAAAACACAGTACCCTTTCCCCCCAATCAAACAAACCCTTTATCTAGGGCTGCCCTCTGGATCTACGGTGCAGCAGCATGCTGGCCTTTGCCTCACAAGAAGTTTCTTTCCGGATTCAGGCGCTTATCCGGCTCCACCTGTCTTCCCACCCCCACAGGCGATACAATGCTGGCTTCTCAGCTTGTTTTAGTTTCCCCAGAAAGCGGTCGGATCCCTCCCGCCCACAAAGCGGACCGAAGCTAAAAACGATCCAAAGTAGCCCCGGTGCCACCCAGCAGCAAGTTTCCACCCGCTGGTTGCAGGAGCAGCAGTGGCAAAAACGACCCCCGCAAAGAAACATCCCCACGACTTACAAATCCGTATCCCCGGGACTTGCCGGTCTGCCTGTCGGTGATGACCACGGCTTCCTCGATCTCCCCGAACACCTCGAAGTACTTGCGCAGGCTGGAGTCGGTGGTATGATAAGGCAGGCCCCCGACAAAGATCTTGGTGTAAGTGGTGTCCTTCTGGGTCGTGTGCATCTTCCGCGTCGTTCGCTGGCCCTGCCACCCGGACAGCCCTAGGCAAACAAACGGGGAGAGTAGTGTGCGCCTGGGTGCGTTTACACGTGGTGGGAGGGGGTCTTATTCCGGAGTCAAATCCCTTTTGCAACTACACTGCGTTGCCTTTTGCAAACCAATCCGCCGCTGCCTCCTCCTCCTACTACTTTCAGGGAGGGAGCCCCGCAACCTCCAGCAGTTTTGAGGTAGATGTTAGACAAGGAGGATGGAGCGCGTCCAGTCTAGCGGAGGCAGCAGCAGCTACTGGAGAGAAATGCAGGGCCCGGACGCTAACAACGGAGTGGCTTTTCCCTGTTTGCTTTCCCCTAAAAGCCGGGGCACCCTGGGATCCTCCGCCTCCGTCACCAGGGGCGGGGATAGGGCGGGCCCTTCTTCGCCTATTGGCCCGCTTGGCAGCTGGAGTGGACACACAGCTGTTGCGAACAGCTGGGGGGCTGATTCTCTTCTCGTGTGTCTGGTTAGCCCGGGCTGTAGGGAAGGACCCGGGAGAAGCGCTGCACGCTCAGGTTTCCGCTTCAGGACAGGAGCAGCCCGAGCAGGAGAGGCGGATTCTCCCGGCCTGCTGTGAGTGGGAAGGGCCTTGAGGCAGCTCTGTGGCAGGGCTCGTGGAAGTCGCTCGCTCACACCCTGGGGCGAGGTTTCTGCTTCAGCTGCCACTGTCCTGCAATATCGCCGATCCCACTCCTGACTCCCCCGGCGGTGGGAGCATTGGACGCTGGTAGAGCTGCTTCCTCGGCCCTTCTCTTCACTAGCCCCTTTTCCTTGCGCAATCACCACTGGAGAGAAAGAAGAGACCTAGAGAGCGCTGAGGGGCAGGGATGGGGGCTCAGAGCCCTAGGGGTGCCTATCACAGTCACAGGACTCCTCCCTGTGCCATACAGGTAGGGGAATTTGAGGCGGGAGATTGGTAGGGGAGAGGCAGGAAGGGGCCAAAGGTAATAGGAAAGAAAAGCAACAAAGAGTCCTGTGGCACCTTATAGACTAACAGATGTACTGGAGCATAAGCTTTCGTGGGTGAATAGGAAAGAAAAGGACATAACAGGAAAGAAAGGTGAGTGAAAGACAGTTGTGCATCAGTGTAGTATTCGGAAACCAAAGCTATTCACCTCTGCTCCCCCACACCCTTCTTAGTGCTACTATTGACTGTTCCCTCACTCCTCTGTGCTCATTTGCCCCTTTGGCCTTTTTCTTTGAACCCACCCTTGCTATAGATAGAAGTCCCCTATCAATTTGCAAGTGGGACTTTATCGTTGAAATGGTGTCTACGCTGATCTCTCTGTAGCTTCCCTTACCAGAGTATCTGTGTTTCCTGCAAGATTAAAATACACAGTTTACTTGTAGAGGACCTCTAGCTCTTTCGTTCTGTAGGCTACTTCACACAAGAAAGCCTTATGGCCCACCTCTATTCCCAAATTCTCCTACATCAAAATAGGTGGTTTTAAAAATGCTCCCTTCCACACATCAAGAAGAAAGGCTCTGCAGACTTTTTGTGGTCCATGATCTGCAGTTTAAAAAGTCTCTTTCCCTCTCTCTCCAGTGATCAGGTGTTCATGGTTAAAAAGAACTAGATAAATTCATGGAGGACAGGTCCATCAATAGCTATTAGCCAGGATGGACAGGGATGGTGTCCCTAGCCTCTGTTTGCCAGAAGCTGGGAAAGGGCAACAGGGAATGGATCACTTGATAATTACCTGCTGTGTTCATTTTCTCTGGGGCATCTGGCATTGGCCACTGTTGGAAGACGGGATACTGGGCTAGATGGATCTTTGGTCTCACCCAATATGGTTGTTCTTAAGCCGATGGACAAATAGCTCTGTTTCCTGATTCAAAATATTAATGAACTTCCTGGATAGGGAATCTGTTTGTCCCTAATACATGTTATTTTTTTATAATTACTTAATATATGATTTACCTTAAGGGACAGGTGCAGTTCCTTTGTGGTACTACCTTTCACTTCTAGGAGTGTCACACACAAAGTTATTCTATGTTGTTTCTTTTTGAGTTTTAAATAAAAAACATTTAAAACAAGAAAAACTCAGCATAGACAGATATACAGAACTGGAAGGTTAAAGTGTGTTGAAAAGCATTATGGAAGAGACATTGTATTGCTATAAGTGCCACTCAATCCTAGCAACACTTCTGTAGTCAAAATGATGTCTACGTTTACCTAATCACAAACTAACAATCTTATCATAAATAAATTGTGTTTGGGCTGAATATACCTGTTTATAAAACATTTCTTCCTGGAAGCATTTTTTTTTAAAGCAAGAAAATAACTTTTAGCAGCTTTTAAGTTAGAGGAACATGATCGTTACTGGCATTAGATATTTATCTTTGTATGCTTTTGGCTTCCACGTCAATTTGGAACATTACTTAGTGCTCTGAGACCCATGCCCAAACTTTTCAAGTTGTACATTTCAAATTGGATAGACTTCTGGGTATGTTGAGTTCTTTCCCCCTAGGCTTTGGAAGCCAAAGTTGTAGAAGACATTTTTGAATCATGGGGGCCCTATTGTAATACCCTCTTTTTTAACTCAAGCAGAACTCCTTATGAATGCTAAGGGGGAAATCTGCTTAAATACTGATGGGATGACATGGCCTCAGGGGCTGTGCACATACAGTGCTTTTTATCTGTATCCAGAGCCATCCCTAGGGTATGGCGAATCGGGGCCCAGGCCCCATGCTTTGGAGGGTCCCGTGCTTTGTGAGAAGGTGGGTGGGGAGGTGAGGCTGGGGGCAGGTGGGGGGGGTGAGGAGGAGCCTCCCCCTCCCTCCCAGTGCCTCCTGCCTGCCCCTCCCTCTCCCTCCCAGTGCCTACCACCGATCAGTTGTTTCACAGCATCGGGAGGGGGGGGGAGAGGAGCAAGGGCACTTGGGGGAGAGGGCAGAACTGGGTGGGGAAGAGGTGGGGCAGGGTGGGAAAAAGCAGGGCGAGGGCAGGAACGGGTGGGGGAGGAGTGGGGGTGGGAAGAGGCGGGGCTGGGGTGGGGCCTTGAGGGAAGGGGTGGAGTAGGGGCAAGACCTGGGCATAGTCAGGGGGAGCACCCCCCTGGTAGATAGAAACTCAGTGTCCATGTCCTGGCCCTGCACACCCCTAGGGACGGCCCTGCCTTTGTCATGTTCCATGGATTTCCATGAACCTTCAGATAGGAGGAGTCTGCACCTACAGATCCTCATTCAGCCTTGTCTTCATAATCTTCCCACTTAATTGAGGACATAAAGTGGGATCCATGAACGGACTTAGGCGTTGCAATGCTGAGTGGCACAGAGCTTAACTTTTAGGCACTTAGAAAAATCACAGGAACTACACTGTGATCCACAAAGCTGAGTTAGTCACCTAGGCTTGCTACACAATGAAGTGGAGCCAACATTCTCTATTTTGCAACCAGGGCCCCAATTCTGCAAACACTCTTGCACATGTTTAGCTTTAAGCACATGAGTTATCCCATTGAAATCATAAGTGAGGTGTAAAATGGTGTTAATGGGACTGCTCATGCACATGCTTAAAGTTAAGCATATATGTAAGTGTTTGCAGGACCAGGGCCTCAATTTACCACCTGCAAATACCAAGCAAAGAGAAAAGTACCAGGGGCTAAGCTTAATAAGGGAACAAAGTTCAGCAACACTGTCACATTAACTTACACAGCATGATAAAAATTCCTTTTGATGAGTACAGGATTTGAACAATCTCCCATTGGTTGATAAGGCTATATAACAGGGATGGGGGGAAATATGCACTTACAGTATATGTTCCATTGTATAATGTTTAATAAAACAGAGTACACCAGGGAAAATATGTCAAGTCTTGCTCAGAAAGCTCCCTCCCAGATTCCACACTGGATTGTTTTTTTTTCTTTTAATAGATCACAATAGTTTTACTAGGGAGGCCTTGACCCAGAACAAATGTCTTATTAGAGTGAATTATTTGGGGCTGCGATGGGGAAATGACTGAAGCAGAAAAGCTTCCACAAAATAAAAGACTTTTTATATTAAATATTTTGCTCTCTTGAGTCAATGGTCTCATGTTTAGAAAGATCAGTTGTTTATGGTCTGTTTTAAGTTCTAATCGGCCTACTGACCATCCATGACAGGAAGTGGCTAACCCACACTCACCAAACACCCAAGACAAGCAAAAGCCAGGTCACCTGTGAGCAAGTGAATTCTCTCTCATGCACCTGTCTCGATCAGGGAAGGTGTAAGTAAATCCAAGGAGGGAGATGATGTATTAATTCTGACGGGCGATGGGCAAGGGGAATTCAAGAATTGTCATTGGTTTATCTTTACAATATTTGTTTCAGCATGCTCCTAGAAAGATAGCATAGTTGCTTTTTATTATAAGTCTAAATAAATATACATAAAAGTAACAGGGGGCCAGTTTCCTATGCAGTTCAAGCTTCTGATAATTTCCTCTTTCCTGAGAAGCAATCATTTTCCATCTAAGCCCAGCTTAGTTCTTGTTTTCTCTGTAATTCTTGCCATGAGAGGACACATTTGTTGTAAACCCCTCACTCAGGCATAGGTTTTAACTTTTTCTATACCCTGGACTAGATCAGTCTCTCTGGGTACATCTACACTGCAATAAAAGAGCCTTGGCACAGCCACGGCGGGCCCATGTCAGCTGACTCAGGCTCACAGGATTCAGTAGGGTGACCAGATGTCCCCATTTTATAGGGACAGTCCCGATTTTTGGGTCTTTTTCTCATATAGGCTCCTGTTACCTCCCACCCCCTGTCCCGATTTTTCATGTTTGCTGTCTTGTCACCCTAAGGCTGCGGGGCTAGAAAATCACAGTGTCGATGTTTGGGAGGAATTGGGCTGGAGCCCAGGCTTTCAGACCACACAAGGGGGGAGGGTCTGAGAGCCTGAGCTCCAGGTTGAGCTTGAACAGCTACACTGCTGTTTTGAGCCCTGTGAGCATGAGTCACCGGACTGAGGCTCTGAGACTTAGTGCTGTGGGTATTTTATCACAGGGTAGACTTATCATCTGTCTCCTATCCTTGCCTTCCATGCAAAGATCCACCCGATCATTTTTGTGGGGTAGTTTTTTAATTTTTGTCTCTCCTGCAGCTAACAAGGTCTCGCATAATGGATTATTTATGCATTTATATGAGGTGCGGAGGCATTGGCTGTCACCAGCCTTTCTGTTTCCATCAATCACGCACTAGCTTTGGGTGCATAATGAAACTTAGCATAAAAAGTTCAGCAACATCCTTCCTAAAAATGTCACCTAGCAATAGAACTGAACAGGAATTTTCTAACTGAACAGGGTTTAATTGGAAAAGGACTGTTCTGATCATCTATTCTGATCACCAGTATAACTCAGGCCATAAAATTTCACCCCGTGACTTCTAATTTAGGGATACTAAAGTTTTCAGATCTGCAATAAGGGCTTCCTGAGGGGTTTTGAACCCAGGATCTTTGGTTCCATAAGCAAGAATTAGGTCGTTTAGGCATTAAGTCAGATATTGTTCATGATGAGGATTCTTCTACAGGGAATTTCAGCTGGGTTTAGGCTTCTCTTAAGCAAGGACACAGTCCTTTGAGATGCACTTGTTTTCTTATAGAGTCACCAGAAATATCTTTCATATCATGTGAACTAAATCACAGAGGTTGCTGGGATGCATCCAAGGGCAGAATTGAGCCTTGTCAGTTTTAGACTTTTGAACCCATTTCATACATGACCTATGTTTTGGGGGAAGACAATGAGTAATGTCCTCCCTTTCACTGTCAGGCCTTTAGCCAACTTAACAAGTTTGATTTGTTAACATTATCAATTCAAAACTGAAAATAATTTAGTCACCAATAAACACCCTAAATGTTGATTAATGCCCATATTTTTTATAATTTATTCTGCAGACATCTGTGGCTCTCATTTTCATAATTGCCAGTAAACAAAGGTATATTTATTTTAAACAGAAACCTAATCCATGTTATCATTTGATTGTCTAATACAGCTATTAAATATTTAGTTAGTTGTGTGTTGATTAAAGTAGATATTTTTCTCTGAAACAAGTATAAGGATTATAATAATTGTTTGAATAGTTAAGCACATACAAGCTACAGTGTATTATACTAATGTTTAAACAAATGTAACTTGTAAAGCTATTTAGCCTTAAGATCTCTGTTATACAGGAGGTCAGACTAGATGATCACAATGATCCCTTTTGGCTTTATAATCTTATGCATCTATGGAGAGAAATCTGAGTTTGGGCTAGCACATTTACTGGAGCAGATAGATTGGATGCTGGGTCTTCCACCCTGGTAACATAACCACTGGATTATAGAATCACTCACACACTTGATCTCTTTCTCTGGCTCAATGACTCTTTAGTTAACCTCAGTGGAACAGCTTCAACAGGAGAGAGTGCTACATCAGAATATCCCATAGCTCAGTGGTTTGAGCATGCTCCTGAGGTGGGAGGAGCACTCCCCTCCCCCATTCAAATCTTTCTCCTTCTCCAGCAGCCTGGGGAATTGAACCTGGGTTGCCCATCTCCCAGGTGAGTGCTCTAACTGCTGGACTGTAAAAGTTACAGCATAGGGAGCGAGCACCACCTTCTCCTTTGTCTGTGTTGCATGGACTGAGGCAGATACCTAACTCATTCTCACCAGAAATGGCTTAGGTGCCTAGGCCGTCTGATTCCAGGAGAAGGGTTCCTGGATGTGGATTGCAGCAGTCTAGACTTAGGCATCTATCACCATGTGAGGGGAGGGGGCTTAGAAAAAACTCTTGTCCTTGATAGGACACTCCCAATGGCTAGTTTAGGTGGTTCCCTGCCTTGCATGCTAGCTTTTGTGGATCACATGCTAAGGCACCTGTCATTCACTATTCATTGTATAGGGAGCTTAGGCACCTAATTCAGGCTTTGTGGATCACAGTTTATACCTGAGAGTTTCTAGGCACTTAAAAATTAGGTACTACAACGCTGGGTGTTGCAGTGCCTAAGTCCCTTTTTGGATCTGGGCCACTCTTCTTTGTGACTGTCTGGTCCTGACTATTCTCTCCCACTTCAGGGTTATGCCCTTAAAGGACTTTTTTCCCATCATGCCATTTTTGTGACTGACCCTTTAAATCTGCCAGAACCACAGCCCTTCCCTCCCTGAGGTAGCCATTTTGAAACTGGCTTCTGCTTCCCAAGACTCCCTTTCTTCTACCTGGTATGTACTCTGTATTCCCATTGATTTTCCTTTCTTATTACCAAGGAGATGGCATGTTTTCATAGTACTACAGAAAGTAACAGCAACAACAGTATCAATGATAGAAATACAGAGGATGGAAAGAGTAGAAATTCTCTAATTTCACTTCAATGGCTACATACCTTGGGTAATAATTAGACATAGTAGTAGTAATTTAGGGGCTAAGTTGTATTCTTGATTACACCTGTACGAGCTAATGGAAATCAATGGGGCTGCACAGACACAACAGCAGAATTTAGTCCTTGGTGTGCAATATACTTGGGAGATTAAATGGCCCCAGACTGACATCTTAACAGTGGTGCAATGCAAATATTGCATAGTGTGTCCTCTTTGTGTTGCAGAGCCCAGATACGACTGAGAGTGTCTGTGCAGCCCCATTAGAGATTATTCCCCTAATAGAGAAATCTTTCACAGCAGAGTGTAAATTTTATTCATTGAGCCTGTTTTTGAGCTCATTCTGTTCAACTCTGCTGACTTCAGTGCTGCCCTGCCCCCCCTGCCCCCTCCCCGTCCCCCAGCTTGAAGTGGTTTCTGTCATATAAAGCATTTATAGTTTGATTCAATGGCTCTCAGCACCCCCATTATACAATTTGTTCCTGCACCTCTGCCCTGTGTGTTGTTTGTTTGAGGAAACAGCACTCATTTACATCTTATAAATGTAGGGTTGCCAGGTGTCTGGTTTTCGACCGGAACGCCTGGTTGAAAAGGGACCTTGGCATTGGTGCTGACTGCGCCACTAAAAGTCCGGTCAGTGGCGCAGCGGGGCTAAGGCAGGCTCCTTGCCTGACCTAGCTCCGCACGGCTCCCGGAAGCGGCCAGCATGTCCGACTCCTTGGCACAGGGGCGGCCATGGGGGCTCTGCACACTGCCCCCGCCTCGCATGCCAGCTATGCAGCTCCCATTGGCCAGGAATCGTGGCCAATGGGAGCTGCCGGGAAGGTGCCTGTGGGCATGGGCAACATGCAGAGCCCCCTGGCCCTTCTGCCTAGGAGCTGCAGGGAAATGCCGGCTGCTTCTGGGAGCTGTCTGAGGTAAGGACTGCCCAGATGGAGCCTGTACGCCGAATCCCCTCCTGCACCCCAACCACCTGCCCCAGCCCTGAGCCCCTCGGCCGCAGCCCTGAGCCCCCTCCAGCACTCCAAACCCCTCATCCCCAGCCCCACCCCAGAGCCCACACCTCAGCTGGAGCCCTCACCTCCTCCCACACCCCAACCCCTGCCCCAGCCTGGTGAAAGTGAGTGAGGGTGGGGGAGAGCGAGCGACAGAGGGAGGTGGGGATGGAGTACATGGGCAGTTAATTTAGATACTGCTGATGTTGCTGAGGTCCTTAATATTAAAAGCACCAACCTGTGGCTGATGATAACGTAGTGTAACTTAAATAATTGATAGTCATGCATCTGAAGATATGAATTAAAAGGCTGTCTAATGTTTCTTTTGGGAAAAGCAATAACATAGTTTAACTGAAGAAGCCCCAAAGGCTATCACCTGCAATTAATCATTTTTACTGAGGCATTTTATTTTATTCTGTCAGGATCACTAGGAGTAGACAGCTTGCCAGTTTACCAAATGTTACCAGCTACTGAATTCAGTGGTATCAACGTAATTGTATCGTCAGCCTCTTTATTTATTTATAAACACCATATGCCTGTCATGTCCGAGACCAGTGGATGTCATGTAGTCATTCATTAGGATGCTGAAAACAACAAAGCCCCCCTGATTATATTGCACTCCATTCATTCTTGCCAATGCTTTATTTCAGCACGTGATAATGACTTGTGGGACATTTGGTGTACAGTGTCACAGTATAACCAAATTAATATGTCTTGGATATTTGAACCAGTAATAATGTCATCAGAATGCTTGTGGCCTAAACCCTTACAATTATTATGTAGGATTGAAGACAAAAATCAAATACTTCCTCTTTTGTTTTCCTAGGAAAAACACAATCTTGGCTACTGGGAGTTGTATTTCTGTTACAGTTCCATAATGCCCTGAAACTGTGAAAGTATTCAACTGGTAATGTTAGACATTGCTTTGTCTTGAAATCATCACATTTGTGAACAGTAAAGTCCCACTAAAAAAGGGAACAAAATGTCAATCAGCACATATACACTACACAGGAGATAATCTGACTTTATGCTAGCAAATCTTAAATCCTATTATCGATTGACTTGGGATCTGAAAAGTACACTTGCATTTTTATGTTAACATCTATGTGCAGGAGACATAAAATCATCATAATTTTATCCATTTTCCTACCAATGTACAATTGCTACCTATAGGATGTTCTCAAGTGCTTTGGCAAATTTACTTGGAAATTATTCAATTTACGAGGCTTCCACCACTTTTCTTGGGAGATTATTTCTCCATCTTCACAGACTTTACTGTTTTGAATTTTTTTCTCTGATATCCATTTATCTAGCACCTGTTGCTGTAGCAGCCAGGTGATAATTAGCCTAATTTTTTCTGTTGATCATTTTAAAGTTAAACCCCTAAACATAGATTGACAGGCCCCAGATTTGCAGCCCAATGGGAGTCCTGCCTCGATAAGGACTGCAGGAACAGACTTAGAAAGTTCCAACTATTCAGTGGTCAAAATTCAGAGCTTTTGAAACTGTGGATGAAAGTCACCATGCTAGTATATGGCAATGTAATAGGTATTATGGGTGTAGCCTGAGATGTAAGATATGCCTGTAGGGGATTCAGAACACACCTAAGTAGGTGTAACTGGAGCAAGTTGTAGGTGGGGGAACCTCTTGTAGGGTCTGAGGAAAAAAGGTGAAATGTTCATCATTACCCAAATAATAGGGGCCATGTGGGATGAGATGGACATATGGTGGTTCAGTGCTAGTGCAAGCTAGAAGTAGGTTGATGTCTAATGCCTGGCAGAAAATAAAGCTGCCCCAAGCTGGTGTAACTGCGGAAGACATCACGCCACACACTGATCCTGGCAAAAATTCAAAACGTCCATACGGTTCCACCCACATCATGTCACAGGTTGGGTGTTAAGAGAATGATCATTCCTCAGATCTGCAAAGGGAAATCAAGCAGCACAAAGGAATGAGTAACCTCAAATAAATGTGGTCTGGCAAACCAGCTGCGGTGCCAGCTTGAGGGAAAGGCAGAAGCTGAGGCTCGGCACTCACCGCACACCTGCCTGTCCCAGCCTCAGGCAATTGAAAAATGGTCTCCTAACAAATCTAAACATCCTTTTTGAGACACCTGAACATTTATTTGCCCCGTACAACGGTAGCTGGATGGCTAAATACAATCCTCCTTCCCCCAGTCCCACACTTGCATCCAAAGAATTGCATGCACACTCCCATTTTGGTAACTGACAGAGCAGTACGTGCTCAGAGCTGCTTGCTGGGGCAGACGCCCGTAGGCTGCACCCCGTCCACTCCCCCACGTAACTTGCTCCATGGCTGCATTTCGTATATGCAGAATGAAGAAGCCTGGGATGAAAAATACTGTGGGTGAAATTCTCAGCTGGTATAAACTGGTATTAGCTCCAGCAAAGTCATGGAGCTATGGCGATTTACACAATATGAGGATATGATGAGATAACTGCCTTGTGGATGAGGGGAAAGCAGTGGATGTGTTATTCCTTGACTTTATCAAAGCTTTTGATACTGTCTCCCACAGTATTCTTGCCAGCAAGTTAAAGAGGTATGGGCTGGATGAATGGACTATAAGGTGGATAGAAAGCTGGCTAGATCGTCGGGCTCAACGGGTAGTGATCAACGGCTCCATGTCTAGTTGGCAGCCGGTATCAAGCGGAGTGCCCCAAGGGTCAGTCCTGGGGCCGGTTTTGTTCAATATCTTTATTAATGATCTGGAGGATGGCGTGGATTGCACCCTCAGCAAGTTCGCAGATGACACTAAACTAGGAGGAGTGGTAGATACGCTGGAGGGTAGGGATAGGATACAGAGGGACCTAGACAAATTAGAGGATTGGGCTAAAAGAAATCTGATGAGGTTCAACAAGGACAAGTGCAGAGTCCTGCACTTAGGAAGGAAGAATCCCATGCACTGCTACAGATTAGGGACCGAGTGGCTAGGCAGCAGTTCTGCAGAAAAGGACCTAGGGGTTATGGTGGACGAGAAGCTGGATATGAGTCAATAGTGTGCCCTTGTTGCCAAGAAGGCTAACAGCATTTTGGGCTATATAAGTAGGAGATCGAGGGACGTGATCATTCCCCTCTATTCGGCATTGGTGAGGCCTCATCTGGAGTACTGTGTCCAGTTTTGGGTCCCACACTACAAGAAGGATGTGGAAAAATTGGAAAGAGTCCAGCAGAGGGCAACAAAAATGATTAGGGGGCTGGAGCACATGATTTATGAGGAGAGGCTGAGGGAACTGGGATTATTTAGTCCGCAGAAGAGAAGAATGAGGGGGGATTTGATAGCTGCTTTCAACTACCTGAAAGGGGGTTCCAAAGAGGATGGATCTAGACTGTTCTCAGTGGTACCAGATGCAGAACAAGGAGTAATGGTCTCAAGTTGCAGTGGGGAAGGTTTAGATTGGGTATTAGGAAAAACTTTTTCACTAGGAGGGTGGTGAAGCACTGGAATGGGTTACCTAGGGAGGTGGTGGAATCTCCTTTCTTAGAGGTTTTTAAGGTCAGGCTTGACAAAGCCCTGGCTGGGATGATTTAGCTGGGGATTGGTCCTGCTTTGAGCAGGGGGTTGGACTAGATGACCACCTGAGGTCCCTTCCAACCCTGATATTCTATGATCTGGCCCTGTATGAAGATTAGACATAAAGGGATGTCTACGCAGTTGCTGGGAGCAAGTCTCGCAGCCTTGCCTTAGCAGGTTACGCGAAGATAGGGTGACCAGATAGCAAATGTGAAAAATCGGGACGGGGGGTGGGGGGGTAATAGGAACCTATATAAGAAAAAAACCTAAAAATCGGGACTGTCCCTATAGAATCGGGACATCTGGTCACCCTATGCAAAGATAGCATGTGGACCTTCTGGTTTGGGCTGCAACTGAGGCTCTGAAGTCGGGGAGGGGGGGGCTTCAGAGCCTGAGTTCCAGCCTTAGGTGAACATCAAAGCAACGGCTACACAGTTACCCCAACCCCCTGCTCTGAGCCCCCGGCCTCACCCTGCACCCCTCCGGTACCCAACCCCCCTGCCCTGAGCTCCCTCCCACACTCCGCAGCCCTCCCTGCACCACTACCCTGAGCCCCCTCCTTCACCCCAACCCCCTTCCCTGAGGCCCCTCAGACAACCCGCACCCCTTCTCTTCCCCAACCCCTTGCCCCGAGCCCCTTCCTGCACACTGCACCCTCTCCCAAACCCTGCAGGCCCTCCAGCACCCCAACCCCCTGCCTCAGCCCTACATTTATGGCCGTGCATGCAATTTCCACACCCAGATGTGGCCCTCGGGCCAAAAAGTTTGCCCACCCCTGCTCTAGCCCATATTGAGCTGATTAGTGATGATGTAGGAGTAAGCAGTAAGAAGAGCATAGATGAAATAACTCCAACAGAGTTATTTCAGCGGAAGTCAGGCATAAATGGAGTCCAAATCAGGCCCAATGAAAACAAACAATCAAAAATACCTAGACAGAATAATGAACCTGGAACATTGAGCGCAAATGTCCTATTTCTTGGAAGATCTAAAATTCCCTCTGATAGACTCAAAGACTTTAAGGCCAGAAGGAACCATCTAGTCTGACCTTCTGCACATTGCAGACCACAGAACCTCACCTACCCACTCTTATAATAGACCCCTAACCTCTGGCTGAGTTACTGAAGTCTTCAAAACATGATTTAAAGACTTCAACTTATGGAGAATCCACCATTTACTCTAGTTCAAACCAGCAAGTGTCCCATGCTGCAGAGGAAGACAAAAAAAAAAAATCCCTGCCAGGGTCTCTGCCAATCTGACCTGGGGAAAAATTCCTTCCTGACCTCAAATATGGCAATCAGTTGGACCCTGAGCTTGTGGGCAAGACCCACCAGACACACACCTGGGAAATAATTATCTGTAGTAACTCAGAGTCCTCCCCATCTAGTGTCCCATCTCCAGCCATTGGGGATATTTGCTAGAAACAGTCACAGATGGGCCATGTGCCATTGTAGGCAATCTCTTCATACCATTCCCTCCCTAAGCTTATCAAGCTCAGTCTTGAGGCCAGTTAGGTTTTTTGCTCCCACTACTCCCCATGGAAGGCAGTTCAAGAACTTCACTCTGATGGTTAGAAACCTTCATCTAATTTTAAGCTTAAACTTGTTGATGGCGAGTTTATAGCCATTTGTTCTTGTGTCAACATTGGCACTTAACTTAAATGACTCCTCTCTCTCCCTGGTATTTATCTATCTGATGTATTTATAGAGAGCAATCATATCTCCCCTCAGTCTTCATTTGTTTAGACTAAACAAGCCAAGCTCTTTGTGTCTTCCCCATAAGACAGGTTTTCCATTCCTCTGATCATCCTAGTAGCCTTTCTCTACACCTGTTCCAGTCTGAATTAAGCTTTCTTAAATGTCAGATTGTTAAATCAGATGTGAACTGCAGTCTGTAGAAATAAATTCTGCATATTCTAGTGGTAAATTTAGATATATTCATTCTATTTTTTTAGTTTCTATTCAGTTTCACCAATGTAACATACTGTACTCCCATTCTTTTTTTGCATTGTCTGTCAGGAAGTCTAGAGTAGCTCATGTGTGTGAGTACCAACCTCAGGGCAGACTGTCAAGAAACAGGGCACAAATCCTTGGTTGTATGTTCTATAATTAGATTTCACCAACCAAGTAACAAGTGTTTGAACTCCTAAAGCACTATAACAGCCTTAACATGGAGTCACAGACTGTCCTCCTGGGCACTCTAGTCTATATTGCCACCCAGGCAAGACTGCTTTTGATAGATGGTCCCTTACACCAAAAATCACAACAATATTCAGGTTGCACCCAGTCCCAAAGGACCAGTCACTTACCCAAGGGCAATTGTACCTCAGATCTCAAATCAAAGACAACTCTTGTAGCCAATCCTGTAATTCTAACTAAACATTTGCTAAATAAGAAAAAGAAATGAGAGATATTTGCAAGGTTAAAGCAGGTAAACATATGCACGTGAATGAGATACAGTCTTAGTCTCCAAAAGGTAGCTGGTATCATATGCAAGTTCTGTATGTCCTTATGGCTAACCCAAACCAAGCAGCTTGGGGATACCTTGCTTATGAAATATTGCCTCTGAATTCCAAGTAGCATAGTGATAACAATTCCTCCTTGACAGGGATTTTTATGCCTTTCCCCCAGAGTTGAAGCTGTGATGGGATGAGAGGGCTTGTGCACGTACCGTCTTCATGGGTGTGCGGGAAGCCATCCACAAAGTATTTTGACTACTGATGCTTCACAATGGCTTGTCAGGTGTCTGTAGGCCTTCTTCTGTTAGGGAGAAGATGACACATCTTGTGGTAAACTAGCATGTCACACTCCGTAATGCTTCTCCCCAACTGTGGGGGTTTACAGTCTTAGCAAACATTTGTATAGTTACAGAGTAAACTCTTAAATGTTACCTTATAACATGGGACAGTTATTATAAGTAAAATTAATACATGCAGAAACATACAAGCATTTCATAAAGTCTAAACACATTCTTATTATCCTAATATTTATTTTAACAATACTAACACATAGGTGAGCCAGACTGGTTTCCAGATGTGCATTTGTCAGTGTTCAATGAGGCCTAGCGTTCTTGGAAGGAGCTGGCACCTGGTCTGCTAGCATCACAGTCTCGTGTCAAACTCATTGTTGGAAATAGTAGGAAAAGGTTTTTAAATTTGGAGGATGAGTTTGGAGTTTTGCCATTGACTTCAATTGGGTGAGGATTTTGCCCAGAATGAGTTGCCTATGGAAGTTCACCATCAAGCTGGAAGGAGTCGAATACCATCTTGCTGTACAAGATGGGGGGATCGAGAAAATCTTCAGAACTATCGCCCTATATGCCTGCTTTCTCATATCTATAAACTCTTTACAAAGGTGATAACAAACCAACTCTCGCAGAGTCTGGATGAACAACAGCCAAGAGAGCAGGCAGGGTTTCGAAGAAATTTCAGCACGATCGACCATATGTTTACCCTTAGCCAGCTCCTAGAAAGAGTGAGGGAATACAAACTCCCGTTGTGCATTGCTTTCGTCGACTATGAAAAGGCCTTCGATAGCGTTAAGTTCAACGCAATATTAAAGGCGCTCGCAGAGCAGGGCATTAACATGCAGTACATCAGTTTGTTGAAGGAAGTGAATACTGGATGTACAACAGACGTTACTCTCCTCGAAACTCCCCTCCGCATTCCAATCGAGAAAGACGTAAAGCAAGGAGATACGATTTCACCAAAACTATTTACCGCCTACCTTGAAATGGTTATGAACAAGATCAATTGAAGGAGTGGTGTTAATATAAATGGAGAATGATTATCTCATCTCAGATTCGTAGACGACATCATATTAATTGCCGAAAGCACCAACCAACTGCAGAGCATGCTACGAAGACTCGACAAGAAAAGCAGTCAGGTCGGTCTGAAAATGAACCATTGCAAAACGAAATACATGCGATCAGATGTCTTATGAAAAGCCCGAATAACAGTAACCGGAGAAGAAATTGAAGAAGTGGAACAGTACATATATTTGGGCCAAGAAGTTAATATGCGCCAAGACATGAACGGAGAACTCTCGCGGAGGATTCGGGCAGGATGGTGTGCGTTTAATTCCATCAAGGACATCCTCAAAGGAAAAATCGACATGACCACACGTACGAATATCTTCAATTCAACAGTGCTGCCAGCCATGCTGTATGGCAGTGAAACATGGGCACTGACGAAGAGAGAAGAAGAGCGGCTGTCGGTAGCTGAAAGGGCAATGGAAAGAGCTATGTTGGGAATTTCCCTTCTGGATCGTATCCCAAATGAAATGATTAGAGAACGCAGTGGTGTGAAAGATATTGTCATGGAAAGCAGATATATTAAGATACGATGGGCGGGCCACATAGGACGGTTCACGGACAATAGGTGGACTGCAATCATTACTGAGTAGTACCCGCGAGAACAGAAAAGACCACCTGGTCAGCCTCCAAGAAGATGGGAAGATGACATTGTAAAACATTTCGGATGAACGTGGAGAAGAAAGGAAAGAATGCGAGAAGAATGGTGGACGTGTTGTGATCAGCGCAGTCTTAACGACAGCTGAATACCAATCAATCCAGGTGATGGAAGTTCACACATACACTTTGTAGCAATATCTATCTAGCCTATCTATCTATCTATCTCATTAAGAGCCCAGTCCTGTTCCATGTTTTGCCAATCTTGGTGAGATTGAGCCCTAAATATAAACAAAAACAGTTTAGAATACACTTATTATCAGCAGGGCTGGCTCCAGCCACCAGCCCAGCAAGCAGGTGCTTGGGGCGGCCAACAGAGAGGGACAGAGCGAAGGACCAGCCGCCGAATTGCCGCCGAAGACTGAAGTGGCGGCGGTAGAGCAGATCGCGATCACGGCTTTTTTTTTTTTTTTTTTATTTAATATTTTTGCTGCTTGGGGCAGCAAAAACCCTGGAGCCGGCCCTGATTCTCAGAACCATAATTAAAATTTGCCTTTATAAGTATATTAAGGTGTTTGGGTAAAGGGACATAAAAGCAATTATAGGGCTTATCTGCATGGGATACTCAGGAAAATTAATCTGAGTGAAATTTTGAAGTGAATTAGTTAAACTGTGTTAAATACCTGTGTGGACACACTTAGACAGAATTAAAGTGGCCTTAATTTGATTTAGTTTAATTCACTATTGTACTGAGCATGCTACTGTATGAAGCAGAGACTTGGCCGATGACAGAGGCTAACAGAAAGAGATTGGAGGCTGCCCATCACAGGTGGCTGAGGAAGATATTACTCATTTCATGGAAAGACAAAATAACAAATGTCAGAGTAAGAGAGCTGATAGACCAGGACATGTTAGAAAATATTCTCAAAGAAAAAAGGTTCAGGGTGGTTGGGGTATGTACATTGTATGAAAAATGGGAGACATAGTAAGCAAGCACTGAATGGGGTACCCAACGGAGGAAAGAGAAAGTGAGGAAGGCCAAGGAAGAATTGGCAGAAGACAGGGTCAGAGGATATTGAATGTGCTGGCATCGCCTGGGAAGAAGTACCACAATTAGTGAGCAACTGTAATCAGTGGAGGAACTGGACTGTCCAACGTGTCAATGGCACAGGGCGGGTCTAAGGTAAGGTTAATTCTGAATCACCACAGTAAATTGGATCCCTTCAGCACTTATACCTAGGAGTTTGTTTTAAAGACTTTTTAGCTCTCATACATAGAATATTATACATTCCATAGTGGAGGTAGGTTACATTAAACAGAATCAAGAAGAATTAGTAACACAAGGAAACCTTTGTGTTAAAATGTGATTGCGTTGTTTATTTCCATTGGGAAGAAGATTGGAGGCTTTAGCCTATTAAATGTTCCCTGGCTATTTTTTCCCCTACTTTATCTTTGAAACTGAATAGGGAAATGAGATACAAGCATAAATAAATCAACAAGAAGGTTTCTCAACACCAATAAACTAAACAAAAGAAACATTATACTAGGTGGTGTTTACTTATTGATGGCATCTTCATGAATGCTCCTCTTTTTGGAGGGAAGGGAACATTTTTGTACTTGTTTAATTTTCAACTATCTTACTCAGGTTTTGTTAACATTGTAAAAAAGGTGCTTGAATAAAATATAGAAGCAAAATTTAACACAAGTTAGAAATTCATGTGAAACACCAGGAAGGAAGAGGAATTGTTTAAGGAGGTATAACATAAGGGAAATAATTTCATCCTATTGTTCTTAGTTAAGGAGAGGAAAAACTAGGTAACAGGAAGGCTGGTCTTGTGGTTGAGGCATTGGTCTGGGACTTGGGAGATCTGGGTTCATTTTTCAGCTCTGCTACAGACTCACTGTGTACCCATGTGCAATTCACTTAGGCCCTGATCCGCCAAATACTTGTGCGCATACTCTTGCCCTTAAGCATGTGAGGAGACCCACCAAAATCAGTGAAACTCATCATGCATAAGTGTTTTTAGGACTGGGGACTTTATCCCTCTGTGCCTAAGTTCCCTGCCCTTTGTCTGTCTTGTTTGTTCATAGATTCCAAGGCCAAAAGGGACCACTGTGCTCATCTAGCCTGACCTCCCATATGACACAGGCCATAGAACTTCCCCCAAATAATTCCTAGGGCAGATCTTTTAGAAAAACTTCCAATCTTGATTTAAAAATGGTCAGTGATGGAGAATCCACCACAACCCTGGGTAAATTGTTCCAATGGCTAATTACTCTCACTATTAAAAATGTACGTCTTATTTAAGGCGTGAATTTGTCTAGCTTCAACTTCCAGCCATTGGAACATGTTATACCTTTCTCTGGTAGATTTGAAGAGCCCATTATTAAATATTTGTTCCCCATGCAGATACTTATGGACTGTAATCAAGTTACCTCTTAACCTTCTCTTTGTTAGGCTCAAAGAGCTCAACCAATTTAGCTTATCACTATAGGCATGTTTTCTAATCCTTTAATCATTCTTGTGGCTCTTCTTTGAACCCTTTCCAATTTATCAACATCCTTCTTGAATTAAGAGCATCAGAACTGGACACAGTATTCCAGCAGCAGTTGCCAAATACAGAGGTAAAATCACCTCTCTACTCCTACTTGAGATTCCCTTGTTTATGCACCTCAGGATCACATTAGCTCATTTGGCCACAGAGTCATACTGGGAGCTCATGTTCAGCTGATTATCCACCATGACGCCAAATCCTTTTCAGAGTCACTGCTTGCCAGGAAAGAATGGGCTACATTTTTTGTTCCTAGATGTATACATTTACATTTAGCCTATCCAAAATGCATATTGTTTGCTCGTGCCCAGTTAGTCAAGCTCTGTATCAGTGACCTCTGTTCTCTTCATTATTTACCACTCCCCCAATTTTCATGTCATCTGCAAACTTTAGTAGGGATGATTTTATGTTTTCTTCCAGGTCATTGATAAAAATGTTAAATAGCTTGGGGTCAAGAAACAATTCTGACAGGACTCCACTGGAAACACACCCATTCGATCATGATTCCCTGTTTACAATTACATTTTTAGACCTATCAGCTAGCCAGTTTTTAATCCATTTAACGTGTACCTTGTTAATTTTGTATCATTTTAGTTTTTTAACCAAAGTGTCATGCAGTTTCAAGTCAAATGCCTTACAGAAGTCTAAGTATATTGCATTTACACTATTACCTTTATCAACCAGATTTGTCATCTCATAAAAAAATATTAAAATCAATTTGATAGGATCTATTTTCCAAAATCTCATGTTGATTCGCATTAATTACATTACCCTCTTTTAATTCTTTATTAATCGAGTCCAGTATCAGCTGCTCCATTCTCTTGTCCAGAATTGATATCAGGCCAACAGGTTTATAATTACCGGAGTCATCCCGCTTACCCTTTTAAAAATTGACACAACATTAGCATTCTTCAGTTTTCTGGGACTTCCCCAGTGCTCCAAGGCCAATTGAAAATTAGTATTATTTGGATTACAAGTATGTTTAGGCAGGGACTGTCTCCTACTAGGAGACAGGCTGCATTGTACTGCACCTAGTACAATGGGATTCTTGGCTGGGGCTTCAAGGTGCTTCTCTAATACCACCCCTAATAAGTGTCAGGAAAAATTTCCTAGCTGCGAAATCTAGTAGGCTGTGCATATCCCCAAGGGAAGTCATGAGAGTTTTATTATCCGAGTCATTTACAATTAGACTGGGCAAAGTACAAGAAAGTACAGTCTAGGAAACCATGCTGCCTTGGCAAGGACATGGACTACAGTCTCTAATGAGTCTTTTTCATCTCTAATTCCTATTCCAATCTGTGAAACTTCTGCTCTCACTGAAGTCTATGAAGTCAGTGCATCTCTAAAAGTGTCAGCCCTCGTAGGGTCAGGTGCAGCAATACATATGGCAGACTTTGTCATTGGAGGAGAAGGTATGGGAATCTTTCAGCAAACCTTTCCAAGCTCCCTGCAAGTTGAGATGAAGCTTATATGCCTCCAGCATTTGCAGATGACTTAGACATCTACTGGGACCTATACATTTGGATGCAATGCAGTGAAGACTTTTGCCAGCAGTGAGTTACTGCTGCTCACATCATCATTTCCTTAGGATTAGTGTTCTGTAGTAATCTGCTTTGTAATTCCATGGTAGTACATGTAGTGCTTTGTCTTTGTCCTGACTCTTCCTACATTTTTCCAGACCCTACGTCCTTTGGGGGAATTTGAAGCTCTTTGATGACCTTCTGCATTGGACTTTTTTTTTTTTGTAAAGTCTGTCACCATCTGCAAGAGGGAACCCAGGGGGCAGCTTCAAAAATGTTTAGTTTTTGTTCCAAACAGCTTTCCTGAGGGGCTTGTGTACAATCACAGAACTATAGAAATGTAGCGCTGAAAGGGACCTTGAGAGGTCATTTAGTCCAGCCCCCTGCACTGAATGTCCTAAGCACAAAAAAAGGCAAGATACCTCTTCAGCCAATATCACTAGAGATAGAAGAACAGGTTATGCCCTCCAGGTGCAGATCTCACCCTCGCAGCACAGAAGTCACAATAGTCCCCAAAATGTCTCCAGACCTATGGAGAGCCAGACTCTGGGGCCTGGAGATCTATATGAGGGGACAGGCTGGGGGTGATTGTTCAGCCTCCCCATCACTATCTCCTCATCGGAAATCCACAGAAAAGTTAATGTATCCTGAGATTGCATCATGCTTCCCACGAAGAAGTCTGTGCTAGGGGACTTTTGCTCCCTTTCAAACTCAACAGGCAGTAGGAGGCAGGGGAAGCCCTGGCAGAATCTCTCCCTTGAAACCTTGCTGCCAAAGAGGTGGATTCACAGAGCAGATGGAGAGGAAAAAGGGAGCAGATGGACCTGGGCTTCTGGCAGATGCCACTTGATTTGGGGGAACTTTGGGTTCTGGGGGCCTGGAAGCCCTTTCCCCAGTTCTGGGTGTGTAGAGACAACATATCTTCCCCCCTCCCCTTTCCCCTGGGGAAAACTCTAAATCCCAGGATTTTCCTCCTCAGTGGTGTTTTTCTGTGAGCGAGAGCAATCCAGCCCCTGGAGATCATTATGCACTTATGATCTTTTAAATTTGGTGAAGCCTAATCCTGAGGTCTTTACTCAGGTTTTACTCAGCCCTCACTCAGGCAAGGTTGCACTGAGTCTGCGAGAGGTGGTCTGAGTAAAGAGAAAGCAAGGGCTTCAGGATTTAGTCCTATATTTTAAAATCTCTAAGTGTACCTGTTGCCATGATAACTGGCGACTTTTGTCCTTGATGCCATTTTTAGCAGAAATTTGGAACTTTTGTATGACACGAGAATTTGCTTAACACAAAAACCAGTGACCTCCTGCATTTGCCGTGTTCACACATCTATGTGAAGGGGACCATTGTGTCTGAATTATGAGAAAAAGGTGAAACAAGCCAAATAAAATAAATGAGAGAGGTAGGAATAAACATTTGTCTGCCTTGGCAAAGCCAGAAAAGGACCAGTAAATTCTGTAAAGTGAGGACTGAGACAGTCACAGAAAGATTATGGTTTGATAACACAGTAGGCAGAGTAGGAGCTGGAAACTTGCAGTCGTGGGAAGCTGACACCTCTAGCACTTTATGTGCAAGAGGCAGTTGTCCATCAGTTCCAAAATGACTCTGTGCATGCTGTTATGACAGCTGTTGGAAACTGTTACATCAGTGTGCCCTTTCCCCCTCTTCGGGAATAGGAGATGCTATGCTATTTTGGATACGTTTAGTACTCTGCTTGGTCTGGATCACAAGTGAGTGAGAAACACTGATAATTTTAACCAAGTATTGCACAGACCTGTTTGTTTCAGACAAACATTTCTATAAGGAGACCATCGTTTTCTCTCTCCCTTTCCCTGGCAAATAGTACTGCTTTAGGTCCTGGTTCTGAGGCACTACTCCCTTCCAAAAGAAGCGAGTCTATCTGAGTTCTCACTTCGGCACCTGGTTGTCACTTCCCAAGCAATTTCTTAAGGGATACTGTCGGGTTGGTGCCATCTATTACAAAAAATGAATTTAAAAGTAGTTTCAGCTTCTACACCTGCCTGAGTACCACTGCAATGCTGTGTTTTAACCATCACATTTCCTGATTTGCTCTTCCCTGTTGCTGTGTGATTTGCTGAAACAATGGGAGAAAGTGACTCGTTATACATGGGAAATAGTAAAACTGACTGTACAAAATAAACAAACTGAATACAATAGAGAAATTATCTAATCTTTCAGTTATAGTAACATTACCCCTAAAACATTGCAGAGAAGTATGATTTACCCCCACTCCAAGTATGTAATTTTTCTTTTCTCCTTATTAGCACAAGGAAAAAATGTCATCTGTGTCTCAGAAATTCAGCATAATGTGGTAACCCAATGGGTTAAAGAAAAGTCTTTTAGTCAGCCTTAGCACTGCAAGGAAATTTGATTATCACTTGTTGACAGGAATGCAGGGCATGTCAAGTGTTCTTGCCGTGTCTATTTTAAATTGAACTAGAAGTTGTATTTTGAATTAGGACAGAGTTAAAATGCAAGGATGATAATTATGTCTTGCCTGGTGAATGAAAACTAGAGCACACATGGTAGGGGCATATTTTACTGTGTCAGGAGTATGAAGCTCTGATTCGATCAGTGTCCACGTGCCCTAATTTAAAAGATACCTCTGCTATTTTGAATGAGAAAATATTGATCGCAGTAACTCCGAAGAACTAACATAAAATTACTTGTCATCGATAACTGGTTTAACTTCTTGCCCATTTTAGTGCAGTTATAAAGTACCCACCTCCTTTTGTTTAACCCAATGTTTTACATGCTGCAATTCTATAATTTAGAGGCATCACATTGTTGCTTATGCTGTAGGTGTTAAATACCTAGTGGGTCTAAATTTCCTCAGATATACGTCAGTGACTGACTCTATTGAGTTCAGTAAGTTACTCCAAAATAAAGTTGGTGTAAGTATGGTCAAAAATCAGGCCCCTCAGTTGAGTTTTCAACATGCTGAAATTAATTGGCCTCCTTCAGGTCTTTCTGAAGCAGCAGCACGCAGCCTTGCCTAGGGTCAGCAAAGAGCATCTTTTAATACCTCTTTCCTCTCCTGCATAGTACCTGGCTGGCTTGCTCACTGCATCTTCACCTCATCCCATTAGCCGGAGTCGGTGGTACAGACCCACAGAGTATGTGTGATTGGCACAATCTTTCAAACTGGCTGGCCCCCCTGATGTTTTGGTTTGCAATGAGAGTTTTCCTTGTATTTGGACTGCTTGCTGTGGCTGATGAGCCCTTCTTGCCTGATAGAGGCACAGAGAAGTGAAGTGACTTGCCGGAGGTCACCCAGCAGATCTGTGGCAGAGCCAGGAATAAAACCCAGGTCTCCTAAGATCCAGTCCTGCACCCTCTCCACTACCACTCTGCCTCAGTACCTGGCAGTCGTCACTATTTGATTCTGATAGCTGAAGGAAATCCGACACAGACAATGGCAGGTTAAAGCAGGATTCTTGAGCACCAGGCTCTAGACCCTGTGTTTGAGAAAAACATTGAGCACTGCTCTCCAGGCATTTGCCTCCTGTGGGGTGGAAGCAGCACCTCGCAACACTGGCCAGTTTGCACCCATGATGTCCAATCTGATCAGTGCACAGCTCACTGTGCTGGAAAGCAGATTGAGTGGTGGAAGAAAGAGACGGCCACAAGGCCCTAATGTTTCTAAGATGAGGGACACTGAAATTTTGATGGATTCAATATCCATTTGGTTTTAATCCAAGTCTGAGCTCAGAGGCAACACATTCTCTTCACCATGGAGACATACCTCCGGATAGACAGCTGCTTTGACATTTCAGGTTGGGAAATCTGCCCTTGGGGTACACATCAGATGTTGCTACATGGTGTCTTGACTGCTACACTCATGCATGTCTGTGAGGCTGACATGCCTGTTCAAAGGTGGTATGCCAGCACTGCTGTGGCGTGGGTGCTAACAAAAGATGGCTGCCTTGGGAAGCCAGCAGAGCACTGTAAATGCCACCTCTGCTGTAGCAAGTGTGTTCTCTGCATTGGCATGTTACATTTGCTCGCACCTGTTAACACTTGTGTGCTAATAAATGGCCTCACTGTACAGGAAAATAAGGCATAGGGCTTGTGATCACTTGTGGTTGTCAACAAACACAAATTGTACCGCTGTAGGCACCTGGAAAACCCACTGAGTCTAAAAGAGTGTACGGTAAATAAAAGCTTTCATGGGCACTGAGGGCTTGATCTTCAGAGCTTCTAAAGACCTGCACCTCCCACTGGCTTTAACTGGAGTCTTGGTGCTCAGGAGTTTAAATCAAGAGGATGGCTGATGATGGCACCATATAATAGGAATCAGTGCCTGAGTAGACAAGTGACAACCCAGAAAAGTGATTGGACAGAGAGAGGATTAAATGCTGTAGTGCAGATCGTTAACATGTCTAATAATGCGTAGCATAAATTAGGATGTATTGCTAAGCAGGCTATTTCTGTACTGGTATTGTATCGACAGTGTCTGCTCCATAGTTCTGCCTGCTTCTGGCCAGCCAGGCCTGCAAAATATGTTTTAACAAATGTATTGTTAGCACAGAGGAGATCATGATGGTTGCGGAGCATACCTTCTGTTTGTGCTTCTTGGCACATGTGAACAGAAAGACTGGTGACCATGTCCAAGTTTAAACAATACTATTATTCTTTTGCTTTAAAATGCTGCCATCCCTCTATGGTAATTTAGTTATCACAAGGCTTAGCAGAATTTGATTTTATTTTTTTATCATTTCGATGGATAATATCAATGTTTATTTTAAAGTATTTTTAAAAAAAATGGTATCTATTTATTTAAGGTTTCTCAGTTGTGGGAAATTATGGAGGGCAGTGTCAGACAATGGTAGGTCAGACAGTAATGGCAGTAGATGTTGAGATTCAAGAAGTTAAAACTTAATAACTGTTAAAACACAAATTGTCAACATCAAATGTCAAAAAAAGTAAATATCCTTAAATCAAACTCTAATAAGTTCCCAAACAGCATTTTTCTTACTTTGCCAATATGTACATTTCAAATATTATTGATGGAAATATTTTGTGGTCGGTTTGGGTGTGTATGGTGAAATCAACCTTTACTGACATTTACCAGTAAGCGTTAAATCCTTCAAAGCTTAGTTATCTCCCATGTTAACAATAAATCAGCCTACCTATTGCGAACTTTTGATAATCTACACACCCACGTCCAGTAAATCTCACACAATCAAAGTGATTTTGAATTGAATCAATTAACGGTGGTGGGGTCTTACACAAATGCTTTATATTATAGAACGGGTCGGTAGTGAATTTGGGACGAATGTTCACTGATGACATGTGACATAAAAAACTGAAAAACTCTGCCAGACAAAATAGCATACTGGATTCAGGATACTCCGGTTTAATTAAAAAAAAAAAAAAACACTGCTGCTTGGGTTTGGGTTTCTTTCTTTCTTTCTTTCTTTTGCGGGGGCGGCGAGAGGGGTTGTTGATGGGAATCGAAACTGTAAATTTCTTCATCAGTTTGCAGGTATAGCCTAGTTTATAGAAGGGGATTAAGTTGCTGCATTATTTTTTCAGGGAGTCTCAATCCCCAGTCAATGAATGTAAAAGCCCAGTCCTGCTAACGCAGAACCACATGTGTAGTCCTGTTGAACTCAACGCTGAAGCAGCCTGTGCTTTCCCCCGTTTTAACCACCTCCCTTTCAGTAGAAGTGAACTTCACCAACACGGAGCAAATGCATTAAAAGCTGTTCTTGGATCCAGACTATTTCAAGGAAAGCCTGGGACAAACTTTGGCTCACAGCATGCAAATCTCTAACTGTGTGCTCGTTGCCCTTAGAAAGCAATAAGCAAATACATTTAGTTGGCAGACTGCAGTGATTTCAGGACAGATGAGCGAGGAAAGAGGAAAAAATATGCTTAGAGCATCCCTTTTACTATGAGCCTGTGGGCCAGCTGGAACGTTTACAAGGCTCTAGGGTCAGCCAGCAGGGAGTTGCAATAATCTAATTTTAATTATGTGACAAAAGCATGAAGCATCATTTCAAGGTCTAACAGAGGAAAATGGCTCCTGCCTGCTAATAGCCCTTAGATGGTAAAAGAAAACAAGCTATCCCACAGAATTTAGATGTTTCTCAAAAGATTAAATGGGATCTATCACAACTCTCAGGCCCCTTGCTGTTAGAACACACACAATCACCAGGAAAAGGTTACAGATGTTAAAGTTAGTTCCCAGGAGGTGGTTGGGCAAAATAACAATACTGATGCCTCCCCACAACCACCCACCCTTAAAAAAAAAACATAATCTGAAGTAATCAGAAAACAAACTCCAATAATTATATTAAACAGGCCAGCATGAAATCCAGAATGTACACAAACAGATTTAAATGCACAGAGCTGCTTCAATCTACATTCTCCAGCACCACAACATTCTTCTGGCTGTCCCAAACGAATAAAGCAGCTATTTGCTGTCCCAAAACAAAGCACAATTAAAAAATTAACAGAATTCAAATCCTCCTGCTCCACCCAGACCCCTACCACATGAGCATAAAAGGGCATTCTCTTTTGTAGTAACAGCATAGGGCTTATGACAAACACACAGGTGAACAGTTTTGAATCCACCCAGTAATGCAAACATTAGCCAATTTGTTACATTACATACTACAAGATGAATCTACAAGCTTCCTAAAGGATTTTACATTTTTGTTGAGTCTGAGATTGTTCAAACTTGTTGAAGGAGAAGCAATCAGGATCTTCATCCCTTTCTTAGGATGCACTGATCACTTTGTATACAAGTTTTTTCCTTAATTGCTTGTCCAGCAAATGTCCCCCCCCCCACATGTGATGTGTTTACATTACCTGTTTTGCTTTTTTCCCCGGCTGATACATGGGAGGTTTGTGCTCCAGTTTTGTTATTACATGATGCCTGTCTAATAGTTTCTGACTATGAGACAGAATGTAAATCTTTTCTATGTGTATTATTAGAACTATTTATTTATTCCCATCAACAAGTCATATCCAATTATATTATCAATCTCCTGGGCTTCTGAGAACCTTCCATGTAATAGCATATACTGTATCTGAGCTTGATGAAGTGCTAGCTAGAGCTATTCCTACTGCTACACCAATTACTCAAATAAGAGGAATATATGGATTACTATGACAGCTCTACCCTGTAGGATTTAGATTGATTAGTACATGTGAGAACAGATAATAAGCAATCAAGTGAAATAATGTATTGCTAAATTAGTGCGTAGCTTTGTCATCCAAGAATCATTAGCACATTGTTATCAATGTAAAAAAAAAAAGTGAGTGGGGGAAAAAAGTCTTTTCATGAATCAGAGCAATCATCATTTAAAATAGCTGCACACTAAAACAATATTTATCATGTAAGGCAGATGCAGAATTTGGTGTGTGTGGTCAGTGCACTGGCTTAGGTCTATTTTTAACTGGCTCTGTAAAACTGTAGAGAAAGTGGATCAAAGTATGCAGCATTTGTCTTCTAAATAGCCAGTTGGAGAAAGTGCTAGGTAAAGTGTCCCTTTTAAAAAGGGATGGGATAGACAGCATTGTGAAGTAGGTGTAATTCTTGTGTATGTGCCATGAAGATTTATTTAATTTATGTCTGTAGAGGAATTTAAGACTTTTGAGCTACTGCTGAACATAAATCTTCTTCTTACAGCCTTAGTCCCGTCTGCATGGGGCCGGCACTTTGAGTCCTTCTCTATTCCAGTCTGTCTTGAAGCAGTTTCTAGCAAACTTCACTGCCAATAAAAAGAAGAACAGGAGTACTTGTGGCACCTTAGAGACTAACAAATTTATTAGAGCATAAGCTTTCGTGGACTACAGCCCACTTCTTCGGATGCATATAGAATGGAACATATATTGAGGAGATATATATACACACATACAGAGAGCATAAACAGGTGGGAGTTGTCTTACCAACTCTGAGAGGCCAATTAATTAAGAGAAAAAAAACTTTTGAAGTGATAATCAAGCTAGCCCAGTACAGACAGTTTGATAATAAGTGTGAGAGTACTTACTCTGAAACCTTCACTGCCAATCAAATCCTTTGTATAGCACCCATCCATGTAGTTCTGGGTCTTCCAACCCTTCTCTTACCCTCCACTTCTAAATTAATAGTCTGTTTCCTATATATTTGTCTGATCTTCTTTTCATATGCCCAAACTACCTAAGCATGGATTTCCTCAGCTTTTCTATAATTGGTACAAACTTCACACTTGACGTAATTCATTCATTCCAAGTATGGTCAATCCTTGTAATGCCAACCATCCATCTTAACATTTTCATTTCCACTGCATTCAAGATCTGCTCCTGTCTCTTCCTCGGTGCTTAGCATTTGGATTCAGACAAAAGTGCAGGCCTAATTACTGTGGTGTAGATCGTACTTTTCAGTTTGATAGGCGTTCTCCTAACACGGGTCACTCCACTCGCTTCTCTCCATTTAGTCCATGCCTTTCCTGTTCTGCTAAGTACGTTGCTGAGTTCACCAATTTCCTGTACTATCAAACCTATGTACTAGATCTTCTCTACCTTTTGGTAATGGCTGGCCTACTGGATTTGTTGTCTCCAGTCTCACTGTCTTCCTGCAAGGTGGTATCAAATCTACAGACCATATATTCTGTGTTACTTCTGCTGATTTTCATGCCATTTCTTTCAAGTACACACCTCCATCTCTCTAAACCTTCATCCACTTCTTCTTTGCTCTCCCGCAGAAGCACTGCAAAAAGCGTGCACCATGGTGCCACTCTCTGGATATTTTCTGTAAGCGCATTGAGCACTAATGTGAACGACTGGATATAAAGGTAAGGTATGATTCTCCACAACTTACTTTTGGGCCCATGGTGCTGTGCATCACTCGGTGGCTGCTGATGTGATGGTCAAGTACACAACTTGGATTTTGTTAACTTTATTCCTTTATCTCTGTGTTTATACACCGCATTTGTTTTTTTAACACAAAGTGCAATTGAGGGCTCATGGACCTCAGACCCAGGTCCGCAAGTCTCTAGGCAGTCCTCAGTCTGCAGCCGCCAACTGGCAGCTTACTGGTACCAGTGAGGAGTGTGGGCTGGGGGACCCCAGCTTGTCATAGGCACCACCCATGAAATGCCTGATTGGTGGAGATATCTGGCTTCTCCAATGAGCTCAGACTAGCTATTTAACCCAGAAGGAAGCACAGGAAGTTGTCTGAGCAACCTGGTGAATCTCTGCCTGGCTGTTGTATTGAATCCTGCCTTCTCATCTGACTCCTGGCTTCCTCCCTTGTTCCTGGTCCCTGCTTTCCTGTCGTGTTCCTGCTTTCTTCCAGATCCCTGCTTCTACCCACACTACCAGCTCTGACTCCAGCTCCGACTCTTGGCTTCATTCCTGACTTTGACACCAGCTCTGACGTTTGCCTTGACTATGGCTCTGAACCCTGGCTCTTGGCTCCTGCTCCAACCACTAGGCATGATCCCCGCTGCCCTCACCACTAAGTCTGACTGCCTACGTCCCGGGCCACAACTGCTGGTGTGCTAGGAGCTCATATTAGAGTTGCTCTTTTGTGCCTTGTCTAGACTAGGATTTAAAGTGTGGTGTTAGCATGTAAGAGACCAAGAGACCCCTGAGCTTTGAGAAAGGACTTAGCTGGAACTCAATTTTGTGTCTCAGGTCCAGCCGTACTATCTAAAAACTGCAATGGTCCATTATGAATAATGAAAAAATAAGACATTTGCCCACTGCTCCACCTAGTGTTATGTTAAGTAAACTACATGATCAGTTACTATTATTTTTCCTTTTTAGTATATTAATATCCCAAGGTAGTCATGGGCATGTAGAGTGGCAGAGAACACCTCTGATCGGCAGGTTTCCTTGCTAGTGAGAGCTATCTGTTAGTAAACACCCTCTCTCACTGGCTTCCAAATGGTACGAAATTGTCTATTGGAGAGCTAAGGCTAGAAATAGTAATTCAGTAACTTAAGTGCAATTTTCATTTAATATTCATTCTTCTTTCTATATTCCTGGGACTCTGTTGCCTTTGTCTGGTGGCAGGTAGCAAAAATAATGTTCATGAATTTCTTTAGCTAAGTATCCTTGAAGAATGTGATTTGTGCTGGAGGACAAATTTTGTGTGTATTTGGTTTTCTCCAATTAAAGTTTGAGCAATACCTTCCCTTCCTGTGCAAAAACACATGGAAATGATACATTTAATGTCAAATATCCATGCTGGTGATGGTACAGCAACTATGCTGCATTCTTTCCTTGAGAGAGAGGGGTTAGCGGTGGTATAGCCAGGGTCAGAAAACCTCAAACCTGTGCAAATCCCAAGGATCCAAAGAATCCTGACCCTCGCCCAGCAGAATTTGGGTCACCTGTGCTGAGTGCTTACCCACTCTATGTGCTGTCTTCTGCATCCCCTCCCATGGCAGTCACTGAGCTGTTTTTGGTCTCTGGTCTGCAACTACACACTACTCTCAATAAGGGAGGTAGAAACAATGGATCAAAAGCTAATGCTTCAGGAGTCTCTGTGAAATTCCAGAAGGAAAGTTGTCAGGGGAGATTATTCCTATTCTGGATAGGAATAATTTGTCAAAAGGAGACAGGGGATGCTTTGCAATGGGCTGTTGCTGGCCAGAATAAAGGCCAAAACCAAACTTTTGCAGCACTAGTACATGTCCAAATGGTGCTGTCCCATGATTTGGTCCTAAATTTTGATTACTATTCAAAAAAGGAGGAAACTCACGATATAAAACGATGCCAGTGCTTTCTAAATGTGTTAGCTAAAATACTTACAAACTAGTCAGTATAATTTCTCTGAACAGAGTGACACCTGCTGGGGAGGGAGAGAGCGAATCGATTCCAGTCAGCTTTAGAACTGCAAAACCAGTGCAGAGCTTGCTGCTCATTGTGTGGAAGCAGCTACAGTCCTGGTGGCACTCTCTGTGATATTTAGTGTCTGTCTTTTAGCAAGAAAAACAGGAAATAATATAGATCTCCTGGAGTATTATTCATGTCACATACTGTGTGATTTATATTGTACCTCACAATGAATCATACCAGAGATGCCGTGTTGAGGAGGTGGTTAGCTGAGAGAATTAGCTCAGAGCGTGATAGGAAGTAGCTATGGCCACTCAGTGCTGCTAATCCAATCTCTCTGTGTATTTCGAGTGTTGGTTTGCAGCATGGCTGCTCTCGCTCAAGCTAGGCTAATAAGAGGGGTTAACTTGAGCTAACGGTTGCTTGCAGTGAAGACAAGCCTGTAATCTTGCTATGTATTTGTGGGGAGGTGAGTAAGTGCTGGGCTGAGGAGATCACTCTTTCTCCACAATTGTTCTGGGGTAAGAGGACAAGGGCATCTATGCTCCAGTGGACTCTGTCTGTCTCCCAGTTGACAGCTAGTGCTAACAGACAAGAATGCTGGGTAAGGGGAGACCCATGCCCTGATTGCAAAGCTGGTATGGTATTGCACACAGGGCCAGCTCCAGGCACCAGCCGACCAAGCACGTGCTTGGGGTGGCACCTTGTAAGGGGCGGCCAATCTTTGGGTGGCGGGGCGGCGCTCAAGGTTTTTTTTGTTTTGTTTTGTTTTGGCCAGGTGGCGCTTGGGGGTTGGTTGTTTCGGCAGGGCAGGGAGGCGCTCGGGGGGGGGGTTGTTTCGGCGGGCAGGGCGGCGCTCGGGGGGGAGGTTGTTTCGGCGGGGCAGGGCGGCGCTCGGGGGGGAGGTTGTTTTGGTGGAGCAGCGCTTTTTTTTTTTTTTGCTTGCCCTGATTGCACATGTGCACTTGCACACCTGATGTCATTCCCAAGGCTTCAGGAGGCAAGGTTTAGCAGACGCATAGCGGCAACACAAACTCCACCCTTTGACCTGAACTACTGGGTCTGGTTCATTGTTATTGTTGAATTGTGCAGTGCATTGTTGTCTTTGGCAATAGGCACTCCAATTACTTAAACAGATGAATAATTTTAAAAGCTTAGAGCAGGGGTCGGCAACCTTTCAGAAGTGGTGTGCAGAGTCTTCATTTATTCACTCTGATTTAAGGTTTCGCGTGCCAGTAATACATTTAAATGTTTTTAGAAGGTCTCTTTCTATAAGTCTATAATATATAACTAAACTATTGTTGTATGTAAAGTAAATAAGGTTTTAAAAATGTTTAAGAAGATTCATTTAAAATTTAAAAAAATGCCACTGAAAATCAGCTTGTGTGCCGCCTTCGGCACACGTGCCATAGGTTGGCTACCCCTGGCTTAGAGCTATGGCCATAAGACAGTGTTAATATGCTCTGTGGTGACACCTACTGGTAGATTTCTCCTACATAGATAAGGAAGGGAGGGGGAGAGTTGCTGTTATTGTTCCCCCTTTGGCCTGAGTAGTTAGCCAATATTCAGGGCTTTGCAAGGTTGTTTTCATTAGGATGAGAAATTTATTATATGAATCAGGTATATTCTTGGTGTAAACTTATTAATTTTTAAAATATGTACACAGCATCCTGTTTCCCTGAACATGGTAGAAACAAACAACAGCAGGCAGTTTCCTTGCTCAGAAATACCCAAGTCTGCCACTCCAGCGAGCATTGTGCCCAAGAAGCTCTGGGCTTTGTCTTCCTCTCAGGATCACGCTCACAGCTCCTTCTCCTCTCTTTCTGTCTCCAATTTATGCAGGCTGCAACCAATATTCTAGTCCCTGTGTCCAGAAGTGGCAGAAGGCTCCCTGCACTGCCCTTTCCCCCGAGGCACCGCCCCTGTGCTGCCCCTTCCCCCTGAGGTCCTGCCCCTCCACCACCCCTTCCCCAAGGCCTTACCCCTCTGCCGCTCCTTACCCCCGAAGCCCTACCCCTCCACCGGCCCTTGCCCCTGAGGCCCCACCCCTCCGCTGCCCCTTCCCTCTGAGGCCCTGCCCCTCCGCTGCCCCTTCTCCCAAGGCCCTGCTCTCATGCTGCCCCTGCCCCGCCCCTTCTCCCCGTGCCCCGTCTTCATGCCCCCTCCTCCCCCCCAGACCCCCGCCCTCTGCCCCCCCCCCCCCCCCCCTTTCCCCCCCCCCCGTTGCTCACCCTTATGGCTGGTAAAAAAAAAAAATGGGAGAGCATATTAACAGAATACACTTTAACACTAAACAGGGAATAAAATGAGTTTGAAGCAGACTCAAGGAATATGTATATGTTCCTGTCTAAGTTAAATCTTCCTATGAAACAGATGACCCCTACAACTGTCAACTGGGTCACTGAAGAGGAGGTAAACATCTTGCCTATAGAGACACTGATTTGCTTGCAGTCCATTCTAGAGCAGGTTCTCTTTTCTTTGGGGTTTGTATTTGTGTTTGAACATAGTGAAAAATGAACCTTTCAAGATGTAAGGCCAATTTTCTGCCTAGCCTTACTTGGTTTCCGTTCCTGTGATCTCAATATTGCACCCACAAATCAGGGACCAAGATAGGAAATTGCAGACACACAAGTGTGGATACAAATTTGCTCAAAAATACTGAGGCTAAATTCTGAAGATCTGGCCTTTAATGTGCAATTTTGACAACACTGAATGTTGGCATCTAATTTATAGCAGTTGTTTAAGAACTCTTCTGAATTCCAAAGAAACATCTATGATGTAAATAAATATTTACAGAGCGAGTTGATGAATGATTTCTTCAAAAGTTATGTTCCATTCTCTACACTTACCAGTGCAGAAGTAAGAAGGAAAGAGATGGCAGTATTACAGAAGCATTTACTGTTAAGCCCCAAAGCAAACTAGCTTCATCCTCTTTGTAACTATTCTTTTGTGTATCAAGGGCCCAATTCACCTTCCACTGAAGTAAATGGAAAGATTCAGGTTGACTTCAGTGGGAGTTGGATCAGGTTTCAAATAATCATTTACATAATTCAATAAATAAATAAATGCATAGCATTTTAAATCTTTATATATAAATATATGCACACACACATACACACACATTTTTCCAAGAGAGATATTTAAACTTTATTTTGAAATGATTTCTAAGTTCAAATAAATTTTAAAATGTGTTTCATACCTATGAATTTACTTGTGTTTTATTCACACCTGGTATATTTAAAGCATCTTCCATTTATAAGAAGGGTATAAAAAGCTCAGCAGTTTCTTATTAAAAAAAAAAAGAAAAAATTTCCAAAACATGCATTATTAAATTGTGGTGTTCGATAGAACCTCCTGAGATGGATACCAGAAACAGGTGTCATAAATATTTATAAAGAAAATCTACGCATTGTTCTGAGTCTTCATTCTGATCATTTCATGAAGTGTTTGTATTCTGCTAGTAGGCTTTCTTGAAAGACTTTTTAGCATTGCATATGCTGCATTGTTACAATCGTTACAACTTTTCACTTTTACTGCCTTGTACTCAAATAGACTACTACTATAAAAACACACAAACATAACACCTGCCATACTGAGTCAGACCATGGTCTATGTTGCCCAGTATCATGTCTCCAACAGTTGCCCATACCTCAGCCTCAGAGGGGAATGTACAGAACAAGGCAATTATGAAGTGTTCCACTCCTGGATTCTGATAGTCAGAGGTTAGGGTTGCCTCGAACATGATATTGCATCCCTGACCATCTTGGCTAAGACCATTGACGACCCATCCTCTGTGAACATATCCAGTTCTTTTTTTGAGTTCAGTTATACTTTTGGCCATCACAACATTGCATGGCAATGAGCTCCCTGAGTTAGATGTGTGTTTGTGTGAAAACTTACTTCCTCTCATTAGTATTAAACCTGCTGTCTTTTCATTCCATCGGGTGACCCCTGGGCTTTGTATTGTGTGAAAGGGTCAATAACACTTCTCCATTCATGATTTTATAGACCTCTATCACATTCCCCTTTAGTCGTCTCTTTTCTAGGTTGACCAGCCCTAATCTTTTTAGTTTTTCCTCAATGGCAGTAGTTCCATCCCCTTGATCATATTTGTTGCTCTTTTCTGAACCTTTTCCATTATATCCTTTTAGAAATGAGGCGACCAGAATTGGACACAGTATTCAAGGTGTGGACACACCATGGATTTATATAGTGGTATTATGATATTTTCTGTCCCTTTCCTAATAGTTCCTAATGTTTGGTTAGCCTTTTTGGCTGCTGGTTTTGTTTTGTTTTGTTTTGTGTTTTAAATGTGTGGGTGAAGCAATTTGGTTAATTAAAACCAGTGTTCTAAGTGAGGATTGAATTCACTACCTCAGCCGGTCTCTAGTCAGCACGGCTCTATAAGTACCATGCGCTAACCCATTGTGTGACGGGAGAACCCACTGAGCAGAAGTTTTCAGAGAACTATTTATGGTGACTCCAGGATCTTTCTTGGATCCCAACAGCTAATTTAGACCCCTTTGTTTTGTATGTATAGCTTGGATTATTTTTTCCAATGTGCATTACTTCGCACTTGTCAGCATTGAATTTAATTTGCCATTTTGTTGCCCAGTGACCCCGTTTTGTAGGATCCCTTTGTAATGCCTCGCAGTCTGCTTTGGACTTAACTATCTTGAATAATTTTGTATTGTCTGCAAACTTTGCCACTTCACTGTTCACCCCCTTTTTCCAGATCATTAATGTATATGTTGAATAGCACAGCTCCCAGTACAGATTAATACTATTCATAGTTGTCACTTTATGTAGTACTTTGTTTGGCTCTCTCCTCCTCCCTTGGCTCCTTCAGGGTATGTCTTCCCTGAAGAGTTTAATTCAGGTGATTGGGCATCTGTGTCTGGGCACCCGGGTTAGCCGAGCCTGGTAGTGAGCAGCCACACTGCACAGCCCTGCTTGAGTTACTATGTCCTCACTGGTGCTGTGCTTTCCCATGTGTATGTCATTAGGACTTCTGGCAGCATAGCCAATGATTTTTAGCACTGTCTTCGGGAGTTCCAGAGGACTCTGTCCTTGGCTCCCTCTAGACATAGTTCTTGGGTGACTTCATCTGCTCAAATCAGTCCAGCCATTGTCATTTTGCTAGGACTCTCCAGTGTATTTCTCCACGCTGGAACTGTGTCTGTGTTCAGTCTTACCTTTGTGATTCTTTCTGCAGTTGCCATCTTGGATGGCTTGCTATCAACTGAAGATCAGCATTTCTGCCTCTGTATTGCTACTGTTCTCCATTGCTGAAAATGTTCATTCTTTTGACAACCCATTCACACAAGACACAAGGGTAATCTTCTACCCTTCCCTCACATCCAGTCATGACCAAATCTCACACTTTCTCCCTCCACGATACAATAGTTGACATAGACCTGGTCGAGCTCCCCCTTGTTGGACACACACCAGGCTGCTGTGTTTGGATCTGTGCACTAGATCCTTGTGCTTTTCAGCTCCCCTAGGTCTGGGTAGGTCTCGAGGCACTGTTTCTTTCTTTACAGCTGCAGCCATCCCATTGTTCTGCTTGGGCCACATAACTCAGTTGTTGATGGTCCTTAGTGATTGGCCTATTTATAGGCAGACCCCCCAGGCACCAGTCCCTCACTCCTTGCCACAAGAAGTATGATTCAAGAATACAGTAAAGACCATCACAAGGGTTTTAAACATACAGAGATCATAATCTCAAACAGAATTCAGAGAAGTCCCCCCTGAACCGTCACAATAGCACACAAAAATAGCCCTTCTGCTCTCCTGATGCTAAATCATGTACCCTAATTATCTTGAGCCCCAGCCCACTGATTCTCGCTGGTGCTTTCCTGATACCCACATTGCCTCCCTCCAGTCAGCGCAGAATATTGCCACTAAAACCATCGTCCTTTCCTGTTGTTCAGACCCTGTCATCCCTCTATTTAAATCCCTTTGCTGACTCCCCATTGCCCTGCACATTAGGTTCAAACTTCTTGTTCTTACATGAGGGCTGTACCTCACTCTGGCCTTGCCTACTATCCTATTCCGCCACCCCTGAGCTCTGCTAGTTACAACTCCTACCGCTTAATTTGCCTCTCTTTAATTACACATCGGCCCTGGGATGCAATCCCCACCCAATCCGTATTTGCTAACCTGCCACTCTCTCCTCACTCACGTCCTCCCTAAACAAAGAAATCGCCCACATGCCTTCTTGATAAATTAAAAATACCATTTTAATGGCAGCATCAAGGTGTGCAATACCAAGACAGAGTAACCGGGTCACTACTTTAACCCAAGTGCTTCCTTGCTCCTCCTTCCTCGTTTTTTTTTCTGTTACTTTCAATTGTTGTCACACCTACAATTAGATTGTAAACTTGTTGTCACCGGGTAGGATGCCCCCTCTAGGGAGGTGGACTTAGCCCCCACCTGTGACTAATCAGCTGCTTCTTAGCTGTTGAGAGGAAAGGCCAGTGCACAGCTCACTAAGAGGGAGAGCTCTTGAGAGGCTCCTGTAGGAGACCCTGGGTCAGGGAAAGGATCTGGAAGGGGGTTTGCCACACACCAGCTAGGTGAAAGAGCTGGCTGGGGATGCCTGCTGCATAGGCAGCAGCAACAACAACTCTGAGGCTAAGTGGCAGGACCTGGTTTACCTGTCGTGATTGATGTTGAACTATGATTGTATTTGAACCATGGATGCATCCTTCAGAACAAGGAAGGAAATACTGACCCTGGTGGGAGCTTCATTGACACACCGGACACCAAGGTGGCCCACTCTCTAACGTGAGTGGGGAAACTGAGGCAGGGCAGATTCTGACACTGGGTTTGGGGAGACCCTGTTATATTTGTCTTTTATTTTTATTGTAGAGTGTCAGCACAATTGAGGGGCTGGAGCAAAATCTTCTACTTCCTGGTTGCATTCCTCTTCTTCGGCACAAACTCTGTACCTGTATAACCCAGCAAATTTCAATTCATGCTCTTAACTTTAGGAGGGGAAAATGCAACCAACCCTCAATGCAAAATGGGAGAAAGTCTTATTGTTTTTTTTCATTAAACATAGATGAAAATCCAGGCAATGATTGGAACAAATGAGTTTTGAATAAGACGCCTACGTTTCAAAGGCTGAATGTGTTTGAGAGAGATTTTTCCTTGTCAGAATGCTTCATTTAAACTGGTGTTATAAGTTGTATCAGACTCCACAGCACCAAAGTGTTCTGAATTGCTGTTTACAATTTCGACAGCTATTTCCTCCTTCTCCAGCAGAGTCTCTGTCTCCAGGTCGAATGATAAAGGCTGAACAATGTTTGTACCTTCTTGACCTTCCGAAGTTGAATAGCCTTCCTCATTCAGCTCAGCAATATTTTGATGGGCAATTGCTGGAAAAAGTCTGCCACTCTGAAGTCTTTCTTTCGGTTGCTCTTCTTTAGTCTGAAAAATACATTGCTTTGTAACCGGGGGGGAAGTAGGAATAAACTGTATTTGAACACTCACTTTAACAGTTGCTTTTACCTTTCCGTCTGAGTTTAACTGGAATTTTACTCCAACTGATTCAGAATTTGGCCAGTTTGCACACAAAAAATGTCTCTCAGAACCACTGGGTTTTATGTATTTTGCTGCAGAAAATGGAAAAATGCTATTCTAGAATTCTCCTTTTTTGTCCCTATCTTCAGCACAATTTTCATACTCTGAAAACCAGAAAGCTTAACAGCCCAGTCCTGCAAACATCTGTTGTTGAGAGGGATGCTCCTTCCTGTGACATTGATGTCCATGTTTTACTAGCATTTTTCAGAGATGTAGCCTCCACTAGCTCAGATTGTAAATGGGGGGGGGGGTGTTTTTTAAAAGACAAAACAATCCTATGTAGCAAAATTAAATTACCTTTCTTCTTTCTTCGGCAGAATTTTTAATGTCCTTCATTGTTAAAGCATTCACTTCTTTCTTTTCGATCTTAAGCTTTTCCAGCTTGGCTGGTGGTTTCTTTAGTGGCTTTTCCAGGGCTTCACTCTGTGGAAAGACATTTTAAAAAATGACAATATTGTGAGTGTAGTGGGAACTGGCGCTGGAAGGAGCTGAATCTCATTCCACTTGTGCTGTGTCCCTTCCTGCCTCTGTGTGCAATAATTAAGTGATTAACTTGGACATAAAAAAGGCTGGAAGCAGTAACATATTAAAAAAACCAAAGACCCAATTATGCAGCTTACTCCTGTTGGTGATCACTTACTGAAGTGAGTAGTTTCACTGTCACATCCATATTAGTAAGGACTGTACAATCAGTCCCCACGTATTGGGAAGATTAAGCAAATGACACTGAAGAGGCTTATAAAAGATTTTGTTGTAACTTTATAATCACTTAAAAAAATGGTTTTCAGTATGTGCAAATTAGCAGCCCAATCTTGTAGCTATCTATTGCCGAGTGTAGTGGTTGCTGCTGTGACATCGAAGTCGTGTTTGACAACCTCAGAGACTGAATTCTGCTGTTTATCCCTAGAGGAGGCAGTTGTGCAACCCACATTGCCCTGTCAATCTGTCTCTGGTGTGGGCTACCTCCAGGATGAAAGTTCATTCTCCCATGCCTGTTCTCTCTGTGACCTCCCCATTGTCAATAACAGTGGGGTTACTTTGTGATGGGAAAACTGGATGGGGACCAGTTATCCATTTTCCAAACAGATATCAAATGGCAACAAGTTTCTGTCACTATTGAATTCAAACTAATAACCTCTGGTGAAAAGCTCTGTATTCTGATACTAGTCCCCGGAGTCATCCAGTCACCAGATTCCATCACAAATAACTCTGCAAGTCAGGCCTCCATGCCAGAAGAATCAATTAGTATGGAGGATGACTCACTTAATGTGACTGAGGTGGATGAGGAAATCAGTAGGTGACTATAATGGAAGAAATTTGATCTACTGAAGATGTTTTGCATGTAAACGATGCACCAAAAACTCATGAAAAATGACATGTTCGGTTGTCATAAAAACCTAAAATGGGACAAAATGAAGCTTTGAAAATGGTCATCTTATCATTAATGAAGAAGGCCATTCTAACAGTGTCCAAAAGTGGAAACACTAGAGTACCTGGGACAGAGGCTGGGTCTGATACTGGGTTTGTGGAGGCCCTGTTATTCTTGTCTCTTATTTGTACTGTCGAGTGCCAGCACAACTGAGAGGCTGGGGCAAAAAATTGCACTTCCTGTTTGCAGTCCTTCTCCTCCCCACAAACTTCATGCCTGTATACCTAGCAAGTTTCAATTCATGCTCTTAGCTCTAGAAGGGGAAAATGTAACCACCCCTCAATGCAAAATGGGAAAAAGTCTTATAGTTTTTTCATTAAACATAGGTGAAAATCCAGGCAATGATTGGAATAAATGAGATTTGAATAGGACCCCTACATTTCAAAGGCTGAAAGTGGTTGAGAGAGATTTCTGCTTGTCAGAATGCTTCATTTAAACTGGTGTTATAAGTTGTATCAGACTCCACAGCACCAAAGTGTTCTGAATTGCTGTTTACAATTTGGATAGCTATTTCTTCTATCCAAACTTAAGCGTGGAGACCATAAAAATGATGAATGTGGAATACATACTCTAACTAAACAGGAAATTCTGACAGCCGAACACTTCCCAAATCAGGAGAAAAAAAAATTATCTCCCAGCTGGATTCCTCAGTAAGGGGATATCATAATGGGTTTCAAGGAATGATACCAATAATGGACAAAGAGGAAATATTAACATGATTGAGGTGCACAGTGTATTGACAATTAGGAACTTATGATAAGTGGATCAAATACATGCAATTTGCCCTACTTGAAATCCATAGCTTTCCAGTTAATTTCTTCTAGCCTCTCTCTTAATGAGATAGTGTTTGTTCCTAAAACAGATTTGGAAAGTGGGTATTTTGCTATTAATGATTTAGTTATAATAATTTTTTAAGTGTTCAGCCTTCCTGTATAAATGGCAAGGGTTGGAGGAGAAAGAGGAGTATGAGTTTTGGACAAAAGTTTAATGCGACTCTTCCTGAAAGAGAAAGAAACCTCTTCATAGATAAATTTAGCTAAACTCCGTCAAAGTACAGGAGGAAAAACTATTCTCTCTTAACTCGAGTATTGATTATGGTTATGTTTTTGTGTTGAAATGCTGAAACACCATCACCTGGGGGATATATCAGTACAATGCAACTTGGTTATCAGTATTTTAAGTAGCTCTCTTGGTGCTATGATTCCTGTTAGAATTCAATTGACTAATTTATATTGTAGCAGAGAGTGGCTCTCTCTGACCTTGTCTACTCTAGATTTATTGCCATAAAATTTCTCACTGTCTCTATCAGTGGTGTAGCTTCACTGGTGGCAGCAATGCTTAGAATACAGGGCTATCTAGTCAGTGGGTATTTTAACCACAGGGTCACCTAGACCTGCTCTGTGCAGGGTAAGACAAGGTGGTGATTAAAACATTGATGACTCCCAATATTGTTACCCCACAGGCGGAGCTGCATCAATAAGAGCAATATGGGAAATGCTATAAAACAGGGGTGGCCAAACTTACTGACCCCCCGAGCCACATACGACTGTCTTCAGAAGTTCAAAAGCTGGGAGGAGCCTGCCAGGGCTTGGGGCTTCAGCCCTGGGGGGGATGCCTGCCAGGCCTCAGGGCCTCAGCCCTCCAGGGAAGGGGGTCTCGCGGCCTCAGCCCTGTGGGAGGCACCTGCTGGGGTTCGGGGTGCCCCACAGGGATGAAGACCTGAGCCCCGGCAGGCGCGCCTGGCAGGGCTGAAGCCCCGAGACCCTCCTCCCCGCTGGGCAGGCAAAGGCAATGCATGGGGGGACACATGGGGATTTTTGCCAGGGTTTGCTGTCTCTGCTCGCTCACATGATGCCATCGGGCCCCCTCCCTGCATGGCGGCTTCTGGAGCTGGCAAGCTGGAAGCTGCGGCGTGGGAAGAGGCAGTGGCAAACAGCTGGGAGCAGCAGGGAGAGCCACTCCTTTTGCTGCTGCCTCTCCCCACGGAGCTAAAGCAGTGGCCCCAACTTGCAGCTGTTTGCTTCACAGGGAGCTAACATCTGGGAGCTGCAGGGGGGGGCCATTGAAGGTAAGACAGGGGTATGCTGGGGAAGAGGGGGACGTGACTCCAGCTGTTTAGGGGGTAACTTTAAATTGTGCCCCCCCCACACTCTAAGCAGGCACCAGTCATCTCTGTTAGCCCCACCATCCCACCGCAGGGCAGAAGCCCCTAGCTTCCTCCCTGGTAGGCAGAGAATGGGGGGTGGGGTGGGAAGGAGGGGCTCTGAGAGCCACACTTTAACTGCAAAACAGATGCAGTTTGGCCACCCCTGCTGTAAAAGAAAGAAAGCATACAGATGGCCTAGGATGTGTAAACTGTTGTGACTAGGCATGTAAGCACAGCAGTGATGGGTTGCTGCTGGGATGGCTCAGTCTTCAATATTTCTGTGCGAAATATTCTTGAAACCAACTTTGCAAGTCTTTCACAGTGGTGTCTTGTGCATGTGTGTGGTGCACCTCTTTCCTCTCCTTCCATGATACTAGCGCTGAATCCAGATTTTGCAGGTGCCCCTTGCATTTGTGCCAGAGCAGGCCAAAACTTCATATCTGAATACCCCCAAATGTTGAGTGATCAAAATTCAGTTTTAAATCATAGAAATACAGTGCTGGAAGGCACTCTGACAGGTCAACTAGTCCATCCCCACTGCACTGAGGTAGGACCAAGTATACCTAGACCATCCCTGACTTTGGTTAGCCTGTGCTTCAAAACCTCCAATGGTGGGGATTCCACAGCCTCCCTTAGAAGCCTATTCCAGATCTTAACTATCTTTGTAGTTAGAACATTTTTTCCTAATATCTAACCTAAATCTCCCCTGCTATAGATTAAGCCCATGACTTCTTGTCCTGCCTTCAGTGGACATGGAGGACAATTGATCACTGTCTTCTTTACAACAACCTGTAAGATATTTGAAGACTATTATCAGATTATGGGTTTGTTACAGAAGTGGGTGGGTGAGGTTCTGTGGCCTGTGATATGTAGGAGGTCAGACTAGATGATCACAATGGTCCCTTTTGGCCTTAAAGTCTTTGAGTATATCTACACTACCCACTGGATCGGCGGGCAGCAATTGATCCAGCGGGGGTCGATTTATCGCGTCTAGTCTAGATGCGATAAATTGATCCCCGAGTGCTCTCCCATCGACTCCTGTACTCCACCGCCGCGAGAGGCGCAAGCGGAGTCGACGGGGGAGCAGCAGCAGTCTACTCACCGCGGTGAAGACACCACGGTAAGTCGATCTAAGTACGTCGACTTCAGCTATGTTATTCACATAGCTGAAGTTGCGAAACTTAGATTGATTTCCCTCCCCCCCCCCCCCACTCAGTCTTCTTTTTTCAAGACTCAACCTTTCCTTATTGGTCAGGTTTTCTAAACCTTTTATTATATATGTTGCTCTTCTCTAGACTCTATCCAGTTTGTCCACGGCTTTTCTTTAAAGTGTGATGCCCAAAACTGGACACGTTACTTCAGCTGAGGCCTCACCAGTGCTGAGTACAGCAGGACAGTTACCTCCTGTGTCTTATATATGACACTCCTATTACTAAACCCCAAAATGATACTAGCCTTTTTCCACAAATGTATCACATTATTGACTCACATTCAATTTGTAATCCACTATAAAATCCAGATCCTTTTCAGGAGTACTACCACCTAGCCAGTTATTCCCCATTTTGTAGCTAGGCATTCAATATTTCCTTCCTAAGTGTAGTGCTTTTTACTTGTCTTTATTGAATTCCATCATGTTGAGTTCAGACCAATTCTCCAATTTATCAAGGTCATTTTGAATTCAAATCCTGCCCTTCAATCGAAGTGCTTCTAGTGTCTCCCAGCTTGGTGCAATCCATAAATTTTATATGCATACTATCCACTTAATTATCCAAATCATTAACAAAAATATTAAATGGTATTAGACCCAGGACAGATCCCTGTGGGACCCCGCTAGATACATCTCCCCAGTTTGACAGCAAACCATTGATAACTGCTTTTTCAGTATGTTTTTTTAACCAGTTGTGTATCCACCCTGTAGTAATTTAATCTATACCACATTTCCCTAGTTTGATTATGAGACTGTCATGTGAGACCGTGTCTAAAACTGTACTAAAATCAAGATATATCACATCTTCTGCTTCCCCTCTCCCCCATCCATTAGGCCAGTAACCCTTCTCAAAGAAGGAAATTAATTTGGCTTGGCATGCTTTGTTCTTGACAAATCCATGTTGGCTATTACATATCACCCTATCATTCTCTAGGTGCTTACAAATTGGTCGTTTAATATTTTTTTCCAGTATCTTTCCAGGTATCGAAGCTAGGCTGACTGGTCTATAATTCCTTGGGTGGTCTTTGTTCCCCTTTTTAAAGATAGGTATTATATTTGCCTTTCTCCTGCCCTGTGGGATCTCACCTGTCCTCCACGAGTTCTCAAAGATAATCCCTAATGGTTCTGAGAGTTTCAGCTAGTTTCTTAAGTACCCTATGGTGAATTTCATCAGGTCCTGCTGACTTAACATCTAACTTATCTAAATATTCTTTAACATGTTCTTTCCTTATGCTGGCTTGTATTCCTTCCTCCAAGTTGTTAATATTAATTGTGTTAAGTGTCTGGTCACAATTAACCTTTTTTAGTGACGACTGAAGCAAAATAGGCATTAAACACCTCAGCCTTCTTGATGTCATTTGTTATTAGCTCTCCTTTTCCACTAAGCAGTGGACCTACACTTTCCTTCATCTTTCTCTTGTTCCTAATGTATTTATAGAATCTCTTCTTATTGTCTTTCATGTCTCCTGCTAGGTGTAACTTATTTTGTCCCTTAGCTTTTCTGATTTTGTCCCTACATGCTTGTGCTATTCCTTTGTACTCATCCTTAGCAATTTGTCCATATTTTTTGTAGGATTCATTTTTGATTTGCAGGGAATTAAAGAGCCCCTGATTCAGCCACATTGGCGTCTTACTCTTCTTTCTTTCTTTCCTTCCTTCACAACAGGATAGTTTGCTGCTGTGGTCTGATATTGTGGTTTGGAACCTTCTCTGGTAATTCCCCTTTGGGATTATGTTTCCAGTCCGCTACTTTACAGCTACGATGGAGTGGTAGTCTCGGAGTAGATTGCTCTGACAGGATGTAGTGGAGGCCAAGTTCTCCAATGCGACTGAGGAATATTTGATAGTTAACACCCTGGTGACAAATCTGTGTTCCTGCTGTCAGGCGGCTCAGGAAGGACGCAGACCCAGCTCCAATTTAAAATATTAAGTGATAAGATGGCTAGAAATGAAACCTGCTCCCTCCAATAAAAAATTGATTTTAAAAAAAAATATCCTTGAGGGAAACAAACGAACGTCAAAGGAGAACAGATAAACGTTAGCTGAAGTCAATAAAATGGTACATGTAATCTGAATGCTTGAGTAATAATTAGTACGAAAAAAACAATAGAGCAGACAGCACTCACTTGGGTTATGAACAAAAAATGCAAACCAACTTTAGCCAGAGAGGGGATAAGAGGAATGCAAACCCCATTCAGATATACAAAAACCTGCTGGGGCGGGGGGGGGGGGATGGATTAGGCAAACCTAATCCTTCAAACTCCACAGAAACCCTAAACACAGATTGTAGGGCTGTAGCCGTCCCCTCCCCTGCTGCTTGCCAGCGGGAAGAGATGTTGCACAGAGCATTCTCTCCTTCCATGCCCAGACTTGTAATCTGGATAAGCAAGTACCAAGTACTTTTTCTTGTAGAAAGCTCTAGTTCTTTAATTACACAAGTAGTCAAGACTAGAGCTGTGTGAATGGTTTGCCTCAAACCACAAAACTACTCAAAACTATCCTTGGTTTGGGTTTGAGCTGTGTCTATGAACCAGCAGTGGTTTGATCACATTTTGTTTGAATCCACAAACTGTCCATGAGCTTCTTGTGAACTTCCCCTCCCTTACATTTGGATATCCATGAACTTATCTTGAATCTAGTCCCTAAACTAATGTTTGACAGGAAAAAGAAATTTTGCAGGTACGGGGGGAAAAGCAGCACCATATTTTACTAAAATAAATAGTGATTCGGATTTTGTTCAAATCTGGGTTTCATAAAAATGAATTTCATTTTTTAAATACATTTTGGATGTGGGATCTGACATGAATTGTGGATTACTCAGAGACGCAGATATTGATTCCCAAAATCTTGATTTAGCTGTAATTGTCAACCCCAAATAGTAAAAGACTGAAAGTAGATTGTCAATTAACTTCTGCCACATATTTGCTGATTTGAAAAACAATTCAGCGATATTCAATTTCCAGGGAGCATTTCTAACAATGGGCAAGCAGCACAACTCCCCACCTAAGGCCAGCATGGGGGTGTGCAAACAAATTAACAAAAGTTGTGGTCAGCGTCCTCTGCATTAAAATAAGCTTCTTAATAGTATATTTCTCTGTCATCCAACTTCTTATTTCTAAATCACATAGGTCCCTCTCTTGAAAGGAGTTATGTATAGAGCTGCACTAATTGCAGTGGGCTCTGGGTGGGTGCAGTGGTTGATCAGTATAGAGCTCATTGCATGATCAGGCCTTTAGTAATCGTCTAAGGTTTTGAATGGCATTCATAAAATACTTGCCTTGGCATCTGCTTCTCCATTTCTAAAAGTTGTAGTTTGGCTCTTGATTATTCCCTGCATCATTAGCTCCTCAAGGATATCTGATGACTTTTGTCTCTCCCGTTCCTGTAAGTGCATCGGTTTATTGACAAATCCACCACTGAGTAACATGATGTCTTTAAAAAGAAAATGTTTAAAATTATTACTCACACAGAGCTGAGATCAATTCACCAATTTAATTTCAATGTCACTTCCAATCCTGTAACTTCTCCATGTATTTATTTACTGAGGGTGCCCAATGCACACCCTATGCATCACTTAAACTCTACATTAAGGTTTTAAGTGGTCTTAACTGATGCACTGGCTTTGTGCTGGCCGCCTGCATGGGATGAATCCCACACTGTGGCCTCTTAGGCCAACATTCAGGAAAGCACTTGCACTTGAGGATATGCTGAGGTCCCATGGAAGTCAATATTTACATGCTGTCCAGAACCGGGCCTTAGTGAGTCTTTGTAATTCAGATTTTAAAAGATTCATTGAGCCAGTTAGAGAACTCTACTATTTTTGGATGATATTAGGTTATCCATTAACAATGAGCTTTCTATAGACCAGTGGTTCCCAAACTTGTTCCGCCGTTTGTGAAGGGAAAGCCAGTACGTCCCTCGGCCCGCGCCGCTTCCAGCAGCTCCCATTGGCCTGGAGCAGCGAACCGCAGCCACTGGGAGCTGCGATCGGCTGAACCTGCAGACGCGTCAGGTAAACAAACCAGCCCGGCCCGCCAGGGGCTTTCCCTGCACAAGCGGCAGAACAAGTTTGGGAACCACTGCGACCATTGCACTTTAGAAATGGAAACAAAAACCTTTCATATGCTTCCATGACCTATAGTTGGTTGTAAGAAAGTGTATACCCTTGCGCTTGATTACATTTGTTTTCTGCACTAATTATATATTTATAAACAGCAATTAAGAATAAAAAATTATTTTGATAACCCTTCTAAGCTGCCATTAGGTTTCCACACATTAGACATGAACGATAATCAAGGGACACTTTGTTGCCAAGATAGATCAGGTTTGCAGCCCTTGGTTTGCAATTACACAATCTACATTAGCAAAAGTGAAGGCTTGTGTGAGATGATGACTTGGACCACATCAGAATGACAGTTATTTGACATCTGTCACTTTTTCATGAGTGGTGTGAAAATCCAATTGATGTATTTTATTGTGAGAAAACAAGAACAGTAAGCCTGGATAGGGTTAGTTTTTCTGAATATTGAGATCATACCTGCCCAAAGATGACTTTACTAGTCATCTGTAGCTGTCACCCAAAAATCATAGGGGGCCAGCCTTCCAACCAGCATCCAAAAATATGCCAGCAAAAACAGGCTTATGTGCTCACAGACTAAGTGTGCTAAAAGGATATGTACTCTTTCAAGTTAAGGAAGGGCCATATTGGGTAATGCCCATTTAAAATTAATATTTTCCCAGCAATGAGTTAGCCACGCCCAACTTCCTTTTGAAGACCCTTTGTGAACTGTAATCTCAAAAGTATCATTGGTCTTTTAGTCTCTTTTACTTTATATTTCTACATGAGTGACACTCTATGAATAGCTTAGCAATTTTTGGCTGGTAAGTTTGCAGGCACACATGTGCAGGTAAGAAAAATCCTTTGCCAGCATGCTGTTGTATATATGTGAGCATACTCAATACTGTGTGTGAAAAACAAGCATGCATTTGTGTGTTCAGCAAACTTTCTGGAATGCAGGACCTTGATGTCTTGGGAACATAGATTATATTTTGCTTTTCTGTAGCAAAAAATTAGGAAATGTGTATAATGCTCATTATCGTAGGCCCCACAAAAGTATTTTAAATATAGCAAGAATAATGACAAAAGATGTAATCACATTGACATTTTCTCAACATATTTCACTTACTACTGTGATCAAAACTATGATTCATTATGTAAAATATAAAGCAATGTTTAATTGTATGATTTCCACAGAGTGGAGAGAGGGGCAAATATGAAGTTAAACATAACCAAAAAATGATATTTATCACAAAATATTACTTAAAATTATTAGTACTACAATCCATATTTATAAAGCACTCATCCCTCAGAGTATGAATGCTAGTAATAATCCTTTGTGCTTACATAGCAGTTTTCTATTGAGTATTTTCAGTGAGGGCAGATAGTTTGCTGTAACGACTTTGACTTACATATTTCCTTAACTCCGTGTGTGTGTGTGTGTGTGTGTGTGTGTGTGTGTAAAAAACATGTTACCCCAAAACACAATTTTACCCATTTAGATTGATTAATCTAGCTCTATATTTTACACACAACGTTCTCAGGCAAATACAGCTGTTTAATTTTAATGTGGAGGAAATCAGGAGACATGGGAATGGAATTTAAGTTGTTTTTAAAAAGCAGCAAATTCTAGTATTTATTCCTTTAATGTTCACTTGGAAACACTGTTTTATTACAGACCTTGCTTGTAAAAAGAACAGTTACTTTAGACTTTCAGTTTGACTAAGTATGTTTATGAAATTCAAACCATTCTTAGTATACCTCTACCCCAATATAACCCGATCCGATATAACATGAATTCGGATATAATGCGGTAAAGCAGTGCTCGGGGGGGGCGGGGCTGCGCACTCTGGTGGATCAAAGCAAATTCGATATAATGCAGTTTCACCTATAACACGGTAAGATTTTTTTGGCTCCCGAGGACAGCGTTATATCGAGGTAGAGGTGTACTTAGAAGACAGGCAAATACGGGATTTAAACAGCAAGATAAGGGTTTTAATGTGTACCAAAGTCTGCTGTTAGTTTAGCAACTCTTACCACTGCTAAAGTATCTTAAACTTATACAAGGATCAAAGCTGAATGTTCCCTTTTTCACTTACACAGTCTGGGGTAGATCCTTAGCTGGTGTAAAAAATTACGTAGCTTTATTGCCTTCGCTGGAGCTATGACAGTTTTCACCAGCAGAGGATCTGCCCCTAAATATTTATTTCCATTTTGTTCCTTAATTTTAATGTGAATTTAGTGCATGTGAAAGGCCAAATTACTCCCCTGTTTAGCCACAAAACAGGAACAACACTGGCAGGGTCAATGCCAATATGTCACAACCCTGATTGGAAGGGTGGGACCTTTTGTAAGGGCAACGTGGGAGTTCATTCTCCACGGTCCATTCAACAAGCCTACCAACAAGGGTGAAAATTACTGTCTATTACTATTGTGAGAATTGAGTCACACAGAGTTAAAACCAGTAATTGGATATTACTGACTTGGGCCAAATTTGAACAACTGATTAGGGAGCGCAGCCCTGCGAATACTTGGAGTCAATGGGACATTACATTGTACTGTGTAGTAACTGTTTGCAGCACTGGGCTCAAAGGGGTGAATGGCTCTGTATCTTCTTCCTTTTGGTTGCTATGAGGTTTTCGGTTGTTTACCTGTGTTTTGCCCATTATTTTTTTCTCTAGGAGAAGGTGACCTTTCTGGACCTTCCCGGGGTGAATTTCCCCCACTGAGTTCATCTTCAAGTTTTACTCCACTGCCTTTTGACACAGTGGACCCATCCCGAAGGGTGGAGCCAGCTGCTCTCTGAGACGGGTCATTATTAGCCTGCGAGAAAAAGAAATAAATACATGAGAAAGACACTTGGGGAAATGTAACCCCATTTATAAGCAGACAGTTTCTAAAATAGCTCCATAAAAGTGTCAGGCTTAGAGTGGAGCAGAACATAGCCTTGCACATCTGTGCTGCTCCCGAAATGTCCTGACAGTGAGCCACATTTTCTCATAGATTATCGGCTATAATAACGAAATGAAGAAGAATTTCAAGAACGGAAGCAGTGACCTCACACTTGGCTGTGTCCTTGATCACATTAAAAGGTAAAGTCTTCAAACCATTCTAAATGAAGCTTTGTTTGGAACTATGTAGGAAAATGTGACCACAATAAACATTCAGGAGTCTTAAATTATTACTTACTAAGGATCCCATCCTACATGCCTTCCTCATTCTAAACTCAGTGGCAGCTTTGGGTGCCCAAGGAATGCAGGATTGGCCCTCAATGTATTTTATGTTTTATGCTTTTGGTTGTAAGTCTCCATGAGCCTTAACTCTGCAATAATAAGAAGGGCAACAATAGTGTGCTCCATTTTATGCCAATTAAGCACGATCCTTATGCTCCCAGCAAATGGCTCAGGCAGCCCTTGGTTGGGCAGAATTTCTGTGCCCCTCTGTTATGCTGTGTCCATGACAGTGTGCAGTTGGTACTGACAAGGCTGGTGACAGGGCAATGCCTGCATCTGGACTCTCCCCATTACATGCTGCTTAGAGTTCCACTCTCCTGCACTCATGCCCTTTCTCTTTTCTAACAAGAGGATCACACAAGACACATTTGCAACTTCCTTCAATAATCGGACACAAACCCTGTAAAGAAAATTGCACACCTGCTGCATAAAGAATACACCATTGAACCCACTGAAACATGACGTCAGCTAAAAAAATTTGCCTGCACGTGGTGGCGAATCCATTGTCCATTGTCCACTCCCATAGCACAACATAACCTCTCAAAGCAGATGGGCAAATATGCATCATACCATCTTCATGAGCATGTGCCACTCCAGAGTGCCCTCAGGCATTGTAATATATAACCTCCTGGGTCGGACTTACCTATACACATGTGATCATTCATCACTGATGTGGAAGGTGCAACTAGAGGGATCTAGCACCCTTAATTAGAGGAGTGAGGGAGAGCATTACAAAAAACCTCCCAGTCTCTATAAAGAATTGTTAAAATCAATAAACCCGTATCCATAGACATACAGTGAGCCTGCCTTCTCTGTGCCCCTGCAGTGCCAGGCTTGTACCACCTTGGGTGAGCTCTGTGTAAAGGGCTGATATAAAGAGTTGCCCAAAGGGAGCTCTTTCTTTCTACCTACTTACCGACCTACGCACCCAATCAGGCTTCTCTTGTAACATCCTGTTCCCCATCTGCTTGGGAAAAGTTGTTACCTGGTTCTTGGCTCCCCAGCCATTCGGCAGCTCCTTGACTGATGGCTGCAGCACCTCTATCCTGCTGGAACTGCCGCACCCCATGGCAAGACCGTGACCACCTCCTTCTCTTGCTTTGAAGGGCCAGGAGGAGCTCGGCTGTGCATGGTCACTAGGGACTCAGGTAGTTGCCTGGGCCTGTTGCTACAATAAATGACAACACAAAAGGTTTCCTCCTAGAGTTTGGAAGATTGCAGTACACACACATCACCTATGTCCAGGTGATCTCACCTTATGGTGAGAGGGAACCTGGCTTCCCTGTGCCAGCCGCGGGCACTGGAGTGACAACAGCAAGTTTCTGCAGGTCACACAAGGGGGCAGGATGCCTCCAGGCTTTTTAAAGGGAAAAAAAGAGAGACATTTTCATGTAACTTTTTCCCATCCTGCAATTTCTGCCCAGATTCCTCCCATCACCTGTGATTGTCCATCATTTTTAGTAATGGCAAAGGATGCAGAAAATAAATGCCACCCAACCTAGAATTCCAAGGGTCATATTGTGGGTTATGTTACCGTAACTTGTTGGCAAAACTTCTGCATTTCAGGGAGAGGTAGTGTAGTCCAACAGAAAAGGAGATTAGTGAACACCAAGGATAGAGCTTTCAAATGTATATTGGAAATGCCAAAGAGCCTAATGATTGTTGTTTCTTTCTGTTCCCATCCACAGGGTTAAGTGAGTTTCCAAACGTAAAAGAATACACAGTTCTCGCCTCAAAAAGCTTATATGAGAAAAGGTAACAGAGAAGTGGTAGGGAAGAGAAGTATAACATACAAGTAAAGTGATAAAGGTGATAACCTGCTATGTCTTGGTAAAGCAAAACTAACCTGCTATGTCTTGGTAAAGCAATGTTTTGATAACTCATTGTTTTGTTTGTAAAGCAAGTGTATTATCTCCCAATACCCATAAAGCTGCTATAATCAGCCATTTAGTTTCTTGTGAGCACCGAGAATTTGCTCTTTGTTTTTAAATTTCCTCTCTCTCTTTTTTTGTGTGTGTGTGTGGGGGGGCATATTTTGATCACTTACTGAGAGCTAGTGAGGAGATTTTCACTTCTAGAGACCTGGATCACAAAATTAAAAAGGGTCTGTGGGGTTTTTCAGGGTCATATCACAAAACCCACTACAAAGATTTCCATAATTATCTCCTTTAGAACTGAAGTAGCAGGGGCATTCTGGGTAGATGGAACTGCATGGAGATGTTTACATGACACATGCATATGTACTTTGCGCCAGTCAGTGAGGTTAGTCCATATGTGAGGATCAGGTGAACCCCAGAAGTAAAAGAGAATGCCTGCAAATTAAAGTTGCCAATAACTGTGAATCCAGAGACTCCTGAGATGCAATCCCATTTCAAGGATGTTCTCTCTCTTCTGATGGCAAATTCTGTTCTCCTTTTATATCAATGTAACTCCATTGGAGATTGGACTTTTGGGGTAGCTTTTGGTTCACAAGGAGTGCAGGCTTAGCCCAATAAAAATATTACTTTTAGTTTTTCCAGCAAATGTTTATAGAATGTATGTGATCATAATATAATATGATTGCAATGTTATTTTTTATTAGTATATTAATTAGCATGAATCACAGTGTGCTATGCAGATCTGGTTGCTTGTTTGCTTTTGTGATTAGGCACTTGCAATGATAACAATGCAGTATCAAAAGATTTTTAAAAAATCCATAAACAATTATTTACTTAATCTTAGCAATAAGCCACAGATCTTTATATTTGCTCTTTCAACAATAAAATAGTAAAGTTTAAGAATAGAAATTGAATGTAAATAACTTAACACAGAAAGCTGATTGAACATAAGTTTATTATATAATCAAAATCAGGAATGCTTTATGAATCATGCGTCTGCATTTTGTAGATCAAGTTATGCTTGATAGTGGTATGTAAAGAGAAAGCGAGATAAATGACAATAGAGAAGAAACAGTGAGTATTTTATATAGGCCTGAAACAAATTGTGTTGCAGTTTGCATATGGTCATATTTATGAAGTGAAAAGAACCTTGCTCATTAGTATGTGGACACTTAAAACCTGTTCCTGGAAAGACTTAGGGCTTGTCTTCACTACCGGGATAAGTTGACCTAAGCTACGTGAATAATGTAGCTGGAGTCAACGTATCTTAGGTTGACTTACCCCAGTGTCTTCACTTTGCTGTGTCAATGGGAGAGGCTCTCCGGTCAACTTACCTTACTCTTCTCAGAGAGGTGGAGCACCGGGGTCGAGTAGAAGGTGCTCTGCTGTTGATTTAGCAGGTCTTCATTAGACCCACTAAATCGACACCTGTTGCATCGATTGCAGCAGCATGGAGCTCCCCCATAGTGAAGACAAGCCCGTACACACATACTTAATGCACTCTACTTTGAAGTCAGTATGAGCTGTAGGCTTTCACTAGGGTTTGTGCAAATGGTCTTTACATGGTTTGATCCTACACTTATGGAAGTCGATACCAAAGTTCCCATTAATTGTCCTGCTCGACTCAACATTGGTGAAGCCTCAGCTGGAGTACTGTATCCAGTTCTGAGCATCACACTTTAGGAAAGGTGTGGACAAATGGGAGAGGGTCTAGAGGAAAGCAAAATAAAAAAAGACAAAAAGTTTAGAAAACCGACCTATAAGGAAAGGTTAAAAATACTGTGCACATTCAGTTTTGAGCAAAGAAGACCAAAGGGGGACCTGATGAAAGTCCTCAAATATATTAAGGCCTGTTAATTTGCTAGGATGGTGATCAGTTGTTCTACTTGCCCTCTGAAGGTAGGACAAAAAGTAATGGGCTTAATCTGCAGCAAGGGAGATTTAGGAAAGTCTTTCTAACCAGGAGGGTAGTTAAGCTCTGGAATGGGCTTCCAAAGGAAGCTGTTGAATCCCCATCATTGGAGGTTTTTAGGAACAGGTTGGACAAACACCTGTTAAGGACAGTCTAGGTATACTTGGTCCTGCCTCAGCACAGGGGACTGGACTCGATGACTTCTCAGGGTCTCTTTCAGTCTTTAATTACAGAATTATAGAAATGTATTACGCTGGATCACAGTGTATAAATTTAAGCACACGCATAAGTCTTTGCAGGATCAGGGCCTTAAAACATTCTATAGAGGTGGTTGAAAAATGTGTGTGCATATCGGGACAGAGGGAACAGGAGTTTTCCATAAGGATAAATACAGGATGCCTTCCTTTAAGAAGGTAAGTCCACAGAACAGGAGGGCTCGTGTGAGGTACAGAAGTTGAAACAGAAGAGAGAAAAGAAGAGCAAGGCCAATATTTAGCAGTGAGAGGGGAAAAAATGCAAACCACTTATTTTTTAAAAATCAAAAGCCTTTTTATGGCTTGTCTTGTGAAAATGAAAACAAAAGCCAAATCTGTGGGATGTGAATGTTGGAAAAAGATCACTGCAAAATCAAAAGCAACTTTTTAAGAAATTGCTGGGGTTGAGTGAAGGAAATTGAAATACAGTAGTCAGAGTTATGAACACCTTGAGAATGGAGGTTGTTTGTAACTCTGAAATGTTCGTAACTCTGAACAAAATGTGATGGTTGTTCTTTCAAAAGTTTACAGCTGAACATTGACTTAATACAGCTTTGAAACGTTACCATGCAGAAGAAAAAGGCTGCTTTCCCTTAATTTTTAAGGAGTTTACAGTTAACACAGTACTATACTGTATTTGGGGTTTTATTTTTGTCTCTGCTGCTTCCTGATTGTGTACTTCTGGTTCCAAATAAGGTGTGTGGTTGACTGGTCCGTTCGTAACTCTGTGGTTCGTAACTCTGAGGTTCTACTGTATGTACTTTATAAACAGTAAACACAATTTCCCAAGCAGTTTAGTGGCTTGCAAGCTGGTTGGACATATTGGACAGGAGTCACGACTTCTCAAATGTATATGACTTTCGCCACCTCTCTCCTCCCATGTGCCCTACAAAGTCCCAAACCATATGGGAGAAAAATGGGTGGTGTTAGGAGATGATGCAAAGATTTGTACATGGGGAGCACTTTGCAGTACACAACAAGTTTTATTGGTCCTGTAAGACCCAAGCACTTTGCAAGGCTCCCCTCTCTCCCAGCCAGATGGGATGAGCTACAGGAAGGGGCCCATCAGATATGCTGCCTCCTCCCTCCTAGCAAGAAAAGGCTTATCTGCTATACCCTCTGAGCGTGCCATTAATTGGGGAAAAGAGGCAGCTGAAGGAGACGCTTGTTAAGGCCCTACCACTGGCCTAAGTTACAACTCCAGCTGCAGGGAGGAAAGTTGGCGGACTCCTGTCTGAAGGTGAGACAGAGGAACTGCCTAAATTACAACCCCCAGCTCCGAGGAGGAGATCTAGGGGGTGTTATCACGAGAGGGATTGTTTGAAGTACAACTACAAATCAAAGAAGGGGACTGGGAGTCCTCCTGAACAGGGGCAAGAAAAACCTACCTGGATTCTTATATGGACCCAAAATGGGTGTGAACTTGAGCAAGTTACCCTCTCTAGAAAGAATTAATGAACAAGAGCTCCTCTCCTCCCCCTGCCAGCTTTCAGTCCTGCCCTCCTGGGCACCTTGTCGGAAACTGTTCCCCCACACCAGTCCATCTCTTGTCCCATCAGCATTCAAATCAAGCTGCTTCCTTCTCCACGCTCATTGGTGGGAGGTCATTAAGAGCATGGGAGAGACAGGCTCCCTGCTCTCAGATCAGGTGCCTAATATTTGAAGTCTGGACTGAGCATGTGCAAACTGTGATTTTTTTTTTTTTTTTAAAGGCTTATAACTTGGCCAAATTTGAGTGGATTTTCATGGGCACCAAAAAGCACTTTCTCACAGAAAGGTCATCGTTCTGCCAAATTTCAAAGTGCTAAAGCTTCTTAAAGGAAAGGTCACCAGAATTTTTTAACATTGAGAAAAACATGTATTTTCCCCATTCTTGGTCTTGGAAACAACTGGAATGTTTTGGCTGAATCTTTTCAAAAAACATTAGCCTGAGGCAGACATCTCGTGTGGAAAATTTCAGCCCAAAGGGTTAAAGCTGGAAAAAGTTACACACAACTTAAAACAGGGTTTTACAATGGGAAGTGTCTGGCAACCTCACTACTAGGTGATACTACTGGCTCTGCCTATAATATGCCTGGTTTAAATAGAGTTAAGAGCATCCACGCTGTGGTTTTTGCCCTAATTTGACTAAATCCGTTTTTAAGTGCAGTGCAACATTAAAAATAGACAAGGCCTCAGTCAGCAAGAATGGAGCTCCCTCCCCAACCTCACTTTCTTGGGGGCTCTGAGTCCTATGATCTCTGGGGCCCTCTCACTTACCCTTCCTCTGCCATGTATACAGGAGGCTCGGGAGGGGTTACTGCTAACCTCGGTCATCTGTATCCATGGGATCTAGGGATTGCCAATTTTGGTTTCACATAGTCCTAGAGGTTTCATCACATGGCATAATCTTTAATTAAAAATTAATCTTTAATTCCAGGAGACTCCCAGACAATCCTGGAGGGTTGGCAACCCTCATGGGATCACTGTGGAGGCAGTGGAAAGGACCTAGAGAGACCTTGTCAGCGGCCTGGGGCAGCTAATGAATCCATCTTATTGAGTTGCCAGGTTAAGTCATGCTGGGCTTAACTCCAGGACAGTAAGGGCCTCACAGCTTTAAGGATTTGGCCCAGTGGGCATTAAAGGAATTCTGAACCACCCCAGAGATGCTGAACACCTAACAGGGGTGAGTCCTAACGAAGGGTCTGGCCCCAGGTTTGACCTTTGAGAGAGCTCGGTGGCAGCTTTACTGCAGTGTGTGCAGAGCTGATTGCTGTCAGTGCAGCTGAAATCCGTTCCCTGGCTAGCACTGGCAGTGTGTGTACATATTGTATAGCAGTACTGGATTTGATCCCAATGCTGTGTGTAATCTCTCCATGGTGACTGCATGGCATTCATGGCTATTTAAGGAGTGGGGGGGAAGGGAGTTTGGGTTTTCTGCCAGAATTCCCACTCAGGCAATTACATTTCTGCCTGCAGACTTTCCCTGTAGCTTCAACTGGAGAAATCATTTTTCCTCACTCCCACTCCCAAAAGCTCCTGGCACGGAATTGCTGCTGTGTATCTAAAACCTAGCAGTAGCCACACTGCTGTGGCGGATGAAGTGGTCCTTGCCTGTACGTCATTTATTATAGACTTGTCCCTAGCGAGGAGTGCTGTATCAAATCAACACATTCCACCGCTCTCATCCTCCAGTGTCTGACTGTAGCATAACAAGTTGGTCCTGCCAATTACCCTGCTAGATGTTATTCAAGCAACCAGTGGGAAGGTGACGAGAGGTGATTGAGAGCCAAGACAAAACCATAAGGGGAAAGAGGGATTTCTCATTGCACAGATATTAAGTAAAAGTGTTTATATGTCTTTGAAACCAACTAACTAGTTTTTTTTTCTTCTCTGCATAAGCAATATTGGTGAGAGTTAGTAGTAGGTGATTAATTGGATACCAACTTCTTCCACCTTGCTTTAGCTCACCACGGTGTTGTAAACATATATATCTGAGACATCTGTGTCTTAATACTAAAAACCAGCAGAGGGCAACGATGTCTCAGTGATAACAATAGCAAGTACATGACAGCAATTATGCTAATATTAACTGCACTTATGTTAATATAATGGTAGTATCATACTGTAGTATTTTCTAGCATAGTATCAATATAGAAATAATATTAAAGAGACAGTGTCAGGTAGCTTTGGTCCCAAATTTAGATTTAGTAAATAAATTTTTAAAAAGTAGTAATTTTCTGCAGTTAGTGTCCATTTCAGCAAAGCATATGCTTATGTTCCTCTTTATTCAGCAAAACACTTAAGCACTTGCTTAACTCCCTTCGAAGTCAAGTTAAGCATGTGCTTTGCTGAATCATAGATTTACAGATTCCAAGGCCAGAAGGGATCATTGTGATCATCTAATCTGACCCACATAACACAGGCCCTAGGCTTTCCCTGAATTAATTCCTGTTTGGACTAAAGCATATCATAGAATCTGAGGGCTGGAACGGACCTCAGGAGGTCATTGAGTCCAACCCCCTGCTCAAAGCAGGACCAATCCCCAGGCAGATTTTTGACCCAGATCCATAAATGGCCCCCTCAAGGATTGAACTCACAACCCTGGGTTGAGCAGGCCAATGCTCAAACCACTGAGCTATCCCTCTCCCTAATAGCAGAGTCTTACATAGAAATGTAAATCCAAGGATAGCTGGCAGTTTCCTGACATTAATGAGATAAGACTCTCAACACCCACGAGGTAGATAGTAAGCAGAGCCAAGCACATTTGCAGCAAATTATTTACTCATGGATTTAGCCTCTCTCTGTCTACTTAACAAATGGTCACGTGCAGATTGTGATGTTCCCAAATGCACTTGTTCAGGTTAACTAAATGAATGTTGTGGTGTGTGGGGGGGGAGGGTTTAACTACTCTGTGGATTGGTCTTGAATAGTTTGCTGAGAGCTATTGATCTTCAAAACTCAAGATGTTTTAGTTAACTGTAATTGGTCATATAAGTCATGTGCTATTGTTTCTGTTTCCTTGATTGGTTGAGCATAACATTTATAATCAGTAGGGATGAATGAAGGAGCTACTGGGGCTTTGAGTCCATCATAGAGACATAGCAGTATAGGGAAAGGCAGCACATAAGCAGGATTTGAGAATCTTAGAAATGTTCAGTGTTTCCCTTCTGGGCCACACTGACCTTGCCCAAGGCATCAACAACAAGTTATTATTTTTAGAAAAAGCAGGCTACTGTACTATTTATTGGTTGGGGCAGAGTTTAAAAGTAATTTTTTCTCATTCTAGTCACATGAAGTAACAGTGTGTATGTGGTGCTAGTTTAAAGAGTGAGCTTGGATCCCTGTCCATCTCATTTAATTGCCATGTAGCAGGACTCTGAGGAGGGGCTGTTGGTAGCTAAGTGTAAGTTAGGGCGGCCATCAGGCTGTCCTAAATTATTCTGAGGGCCAGATTGGTCCCTGCCTGGCCATAGGATTGAGTTATGATAAAGGTGGCATAAAGCTACCTTTGCCTCTGCCTCCACTGCTGTGCTGAGAACAGCTTGGCCATACTAAAGTATGGGCCACAATATCCAGGCCCTGTTTGTATCCAGCTAAAAGAAGCCCCAAAAGTTACTAAATGATGCTTATCTGAAGCTTGCCCCTCCAATCCTGTCTGCCTCCAGTTCAGTTTCTTTCTCCCCGTTCAAACTGATCCTTGACCCTCTCCCTAGTGATGCTGACTGACTCCCAGGCTCTCTCAATTCCCAACCCAGATGCTTCTTTTATCTCCCCAATCACAACAGGACCTTTCACCTTTGTTGAAATTCCCCAAGCTAGATCTCAGTGTGTCTGTCAGTCTCTACTGGGGTTGAGCTGCCAACAGTCTTCAAATTGTGGATGCTCTGGGTCTCCACAGGAACACTCTGCTTCTGACCCTGCAGCGTCCCCACAGACCACGAGATATGAAGGCAGCATCTGGCTTAGCGGAGACATTCACCAGGGATTTTTTTGGAATATCAACATAGGCAAAACTGGGGAGGGGCAAAACATCCTTGCATCAGATATGTGGAGAGTTTAAAAGGCCTCCATTCAGTTTGTTGTTAGGGTCAGTATTTTTCCTCCCCAAAATGAGAGGATTACATCATTCTAATAGCGATACAGGTAGCCAGGTTTCCTGGAATGTTGCGCTTATTTGATTCTGGCGGTGCGGAAACATGCAGAGTGAGTGTTCCAACACCAATGCTGAAGAGCCCAAAGATGAAGTGGAAGCTGCAGCAGGATCTGCTTACTAGTTCTTGGCCCAAATGAAACACCCCTATGATGTGGGGAGTGCAGGGGATATCAGAATCTGAACCCAGACCTGCATCTCATGGCTGGCCATATCCTTGTAATGGGGCATACCAAAGCCCCACATTTGAACAGATAGGGGGTTCGATATCGGGATCCAAATTTTGCAATGATGTTACATTTCTCCTCCTTTGGGGCCAGATGGAGCCCAGCTGTTCTATAGGTGAGTGGGGTGGGGAGGAGAGAGGATACAAGGAACCACACCTTGTACCCCTGCCCAGCACTGGGGTACAGCTGCAGTCTCCCCATGTGCCGTTAGGGGGAATGACACCTCAAAGGGGGCGAACCATGGCCATGGCCCCAGTCTCTCCTTCACAGGCATATGGTGAGAGTATGATGCACCCAGGTCCATCCTTAGGCATACGCAGCATACAAGCCTGCCAGACCTATTAGTACAACATTGAAACTGTTAAAGAGCCATTCAAGTGGTAATGAAGCCATTTAACAGGCATTTGCCCACCCCCAGGTATATAGTGTCAGTTTCTGAATTTACTGACAAAAACAGTTGTGCATTGCTGTAATATTTACTCAGAACACGTTAGTCTACAGGCCCTTAGTTTAAAATTTATTTTAAAAATATTCATCAGTGTGTTGCTCAAGATGATAAAATCAAATCTCTAAAAAATCCTTGCATAGATTTTTAGATGCACAATCTGAGTATTCATCTTTAGCCTTAAATGCTTGGATCTTTAGACATACAGTTTTTTAAATAAATCCTTCAAAAGACCACCCTTATGTAAAATACACATGTGAGCCCGGGCTGCAGTGGGCACAGGGGCACCAGTTTCATAATACTGCATAGGTCCCCATAAATCCTACGGATGGCCCTGATTGCACCCCATGATAGGGTTACTATATTTAAAAAATAAAAAAAGAGGACACTCCACAGGCCCTGGCCCCACCCCTTTTCCATCCCGGCCATGCCCCAACTCCGCCCCTTCCCCGCCCCAACTCTGCCCATTCCCCGCTCCTTCCCCAAAGCCCCCGCCCTAACTCCCCCTCCTCCCTCCCAGCCAAGCAAAAAGGGCTGCCCAAGCATTACCGGCTTCACGGTTTGCCGGGCAGCCTCCAGACCCTGCGCCCCCGGCCGGCGCTTCCCCAGCG